>NW_027194633.1:0-23965 GCF_032444005.1 Ranitomeya imitator
CTATACCCTACACTCTATACCCTACACTCTAATCCCTACACTCTACACTCTATACCCTACACTCTATACCCTACACTCTATACCCTACAGTCAATCGAAATGACTTCTCATCATAGTGCTTTTACCAATGCATAAAATGCATGGAGAAGTCATTTCGAATGACTGGTCCTCAGTGTTGTGAGAACGATGACTGGTTAAAATTTTTGGTGGTTTCTTGTTCAGTCCATAGGCCTACATCATGTGGCAAACCGGTGAGCATGTGGCTCTATTAGTATAGGAGATACCTGAAAACATATCACACTTTTCATCATAGTGCTTTTACCAATGCATAAAATGCATGGAGAAGTCATTTCGATTGACTGGTCCTCAGTGTTGTGAGAACGATGACTGGTTAAAATTTTTGGTGGTTTCTTGTTCAGTCCATAGGCCTACATCATGTGGCAAACCGGTGAGCATGTGGCTCTATTAGTATAGGAGATACCTGAAAACATATCACACTTTTCATCATAGTGCTTTTACCAATGCATAAAATGCATGGAGAAGTCATTTCGAATGACTGGTCCTCAGTGTTGTGAGAACGATGACTGGTTAAAATTTTTGGTGGTTTCTTGTTCAGTCCATAGGCCTACATCATGTGGCAAACCGGTGAGCATGTGGCTCTATTAGTATAGGAGATACCTGAAAACATATCACACTTTTCATCATAGTGCTTTTACCAATGCATAAAATGCATGGAGAAGTCATTTCGATTGACTGGTCCTCAGTGTTGTGAGAACGATGACTGGTTAAAATTTTTGGTGGTTTCTTGTTCAGTCCATAGGCCTACATCATGTGGCAAACCGGTGAGCATGTGGCTGTATTAGTATAGGAGATACCTGAAAACATATCACACTTTTCATCATAGTGCTTTTACCAATGCATAAAATGCATGGAGAAGTCATTTCGAATGACTGGTCCTCAGTGTTGTGAGAACGATGACTGGTTAAAATTTTTGGTAGTTTCTTGTTCAGTCCATGGGCCTACATCATGTGGCAAACCGGTGAGCATGTTGCTCTATTAGTATAGGAGATACCTGAAAACATATCACACTTTTCATCATAGTGCTTTTACCAATGCATAAAATGCATGGAGAAGTCATTTCGAATGACTGGTCCTCAGTGTTGTGAGAACGATGACTGGTTAAAATTTTTGGTGGTTTCTTGTTCAGTCCATAGGCCTACATCATGTGGCAAACCGGTGAGCATGTGGCTCTATTAGTATAGGAGATACCTGAAAACATATCACACTTTTCATCATAGTGCTTTTACCAATGCATAAAATGCATGGAGAAGTCATTTCGAATGACTGGTCCTCAGTGTTGTGAGAACAATGACTGGTTAAAATTTTTGGTGGTTTCTTGTTCAGTCCATAGGCCTACATCATGTGGCAAACCGGTGAGCATGTGGCTCTATTAGTATAGGAGATACCTGAAAACATATCACACTTTTCATCATAGTGCTTTTACCAATGCATAAAATGCATGGTGAAGTCATTTCGAATGACTGGTCCTCAGTGTTGTGAGAACGATGACTGGTTAAAATTTTTGGTGGTTTCTTGTTCAGTCCATAGGCCTACATCATGTGGCAAACCGGTGAGCATGTGGCTCTATTAGTATAGGAGATACCTGAAAACATATCACACTTTTCATCATAGTGCTTTTACCAATGCATAAAATGCATGGAGAAGTCATTTCGATTGACTGGTCCTCAGTGTTGTGAGAACGATGACTGGTTAAAATTTTTGGTGGTTTCTTGTTCAGTCCATAGGCCTACATCATGTGGCAAACCGGTGAGCATGTGGCTCTATTAGTATAGGAGATACCTGAAAACATATCACACTTTTCATCATAGTGCTTTTACCAATGCATAAAATGCATGGAGAAGTCATTTCGAATGACTGGTCCTCAGTGTTGTGAGAACGATGACTGGTTAAAATTTTTGGTGGTTTCTTGTTCAGTCCATAGGCCTACATCATGTGGCAAACCGGTGAGCATGTGGCTCTATTAGTATAGGAGATACCTGAAAACATCACACTTTTCATCATAGTGCTTTTACCAATGCATAAAATGCATGGAGAAGCCATTTCGAATGACTGGTCCTCAGTGTTGTGAGAACGATGACTGGTTAAAATTTTTGGTGGTTTCTTGTTCAGTCCATAGGCCTACATCATGTGGCAAACCGGTGAGCATGTGGCTCTATTAGTATAGGAGATACCTGAAAACATATCACACTTTCATCATAGTGCTTTTACCAATGCATAAAATGCATGGAGAAGTCATTTCGAATGACTGGTCCTCAGTGTTGTGAGAACGATGACTGGTTAAAATTTTTGGTGGTTTCTTGTTCAGTCCATAGGCCTACATCATGTGGCAAACCGGTGAGCATGTGGCTCTATTAGTATAGGAGATACCTGAAAACATATCACACTTTTCATCATAGTGCTTTTACCAATGCATAAAATGCATGGAGAAGTCATTTCGAATGATTGGTCCTCAGTGTTGTGAGAACGATGACTGGTTAAAATTTTTGGTAGTTTCTTGTTCAGTCCATGGGCCTACATCATGTGGCAAACCGGTGAGCATGTTGCTCTATTAGTATAGGAGATACCTGAAAACATATCACACTTTTCATCATAGTGCTTTTACCAATGCATAAAATGCATGGAGAAGTCATTTCGAATGACTGGTCCTCAGTGTTGTGAGAACGATGACTGGTTAAAATTTTTGGTGGTTTCTTGTTCAGTCCATAGGCCTACATCATGTGGCAAACCGGTGAGCATGTGGCTCTATTAGTATAGGAGATACCTGAAAACATATCACACTTTTCATCATAGTGCTTTTACCAATGCATAAAATGCATGGAGAAGTCATTTCGAATGACTGGTCCTCAGTGTTGTGAGAACGATGACTGGTTAAAATTTTTGGTGGTTTCTTGTTCAGTCCATAGGCCTACATCATGTGGCAAACCGGTGAGCATGTGGCTCTATTAGTATAGGAGATACCTGAAAACATATCACACTTTTCATCATAGTGCTTTTACCAATGCATAAAATGCATGGAGAAGTCATTTCGAATGACTGGTCCTCAGTGTTGTGAGAACGATGACTGGTTAAAATTTTTGGTGGTTTCTTGTTCAGTCCATAGGCCTACATCATGTGGCAAACCGGTGAGCATGTGGCTCTATTAGTATAGGAGATACCTGAAAACATATCACACTTTTCATCATAGTGCTTTTACCAATGCATAAAATGCATGGAGAAGTCATTTCGAATGACTGGTCCTCAGTGTTGTGAGAACGATGACTGGTTAACATTTTTGGTGGTTTCTTGTTCAGTCCATAGGCCTACATCATGTGGCAAACCGGTGAGCATGTGGCTCTATTAGTATAGGAGATACCTGAAAACATATCACACTTTTCATCATAGTGCTTTTACCAATGCATAAAATGCATGGAGAAGTCATTTCGAATGACTGGTCCTCAGTGTTGTGAGAACGATGACTGGTTAAAATTTTTGGTGGTTTCTTGTTCAGTCCATAGGCCTACATCATGTGGCAAACCGGTGAGCATGTGGCTCTATTAGTATAGGAGATACCTGAAAACATATCACACTTTTCATCATAGTGCTTTTACCAATGCATAAAATGCATGGAGAAGTCATTTCGAATGACTGGTCCTCAGTGTTGTGAGAACGATGACTGGTTAAAATTTTTGGTGGTTTCTTGTTCAGTCCATAGGCCTACATCATGTGGCAAACCGGTGAGCATGTGGCTCTATTAGTATAGGAGATACCTGAAAACATATCACACTTTTCATCATAGTGCTTTTACCAATGCATAAAATGCATGGAGAAGTCATTTCGAATGACTGGTCCTCAGTGTTGTGAGAACGATGACTGGTTAAAATTTTTGGTGGTTTCTTGTTCAGTCCATAGGCCTACATCATGTGGCAAACCGGTGAGCATGTGGCTCTATTAGTATAGGAGATACCTGAAAACATATCACACTTTTCATCATAGTGCTTTTACCAATGCATAAAATGCATGGAGAAGTCATTTCGAATGACTGGTCCTCAGTGTTGTGAGAACGATGACTGGTTAAAATTTTTGGTGGTTTCTTGTTCAGTCCATAGGCCTACATCATGTGGCAAACCGGTGAGCATGTGGCTCTATTAGTATAGGAGATACCTGAAAACATATCACACTTTTCATCATAGTGCTTTTACCAATGCATAAAATGCATGGAGAAGTCATTTCGAATGACTGGTCCTCAGTGTTGTGAGAACGATGACTGGTTAAAATTTTTGGTGGTTTCTTGTTCAGTCCATAGGCCTACATCATGTGGCAAACCGGTGAGCATGTGGCTCTATTAGTATAGGAGATACCTGAAAACATATCACACTTTTCATCATAGTGCTTTTACCAATGCATAAAATGCATGGATAAGTCATTTCGAATGACTGGTCCTCAGTGTTGTGAGAATGATGACTGGTTAAAATTTTTGGTGGTTTCTTGTTCAGTCCATAGGCCTACATCATGTGGCAAACCGGTGAGCATGTGGCTCTATTAGTATAGGAGATACCTGAAAACATATCACACTTTTCATCATAGTGCTTTTACCAATGCATAAAATGCATGGAGAAGTCATTTCGAATGACTGGTCCTCAGTGTTGTGAGAACGATGACTGGTTAAAATTTTTGGTGGTTTCTTGTTCAGTCCATAGGCCTACATCATGTGGCAAACCGGTGAGCATGTGGCTCTATTAGTATAGGAGATACCTGAAAACATATCACACTTTTCATCATAGTGCTTTTACCAATGCATAAAATGCATGGAGAAGTCATTTCGAATGACTGGTCCTCAGTGTTGTGAGAACGATGACTGGTTAAAATTTTTGGTGGTTTCTTGTTCAGTCCATAGGCCTACATCATGTGGCAAACCGGTGAGCATGTGGCTCTATTAGTATAGGAGATACCTGAAAACATATCACACTTTTCATCTTAGTGCTTTTGCCAATGCATAAAATGCATGGAGAAGTCATTTCGAATGACTGGTCCTCAGTGTTGTGAGAACGATGACTGGTTAAAATTTTTGGTGGTTTCTTGTTCAGTCCATAGGCCTACATCATGTGGCAAACCGGTGAGCATGTGGCTCTATTAGTATAGGAGATACCTGAAAACATATCACACTTTTCATCATAGTGCTTTTACCAATGCATAAAATGCATGGAGAAGTCATTTCGAATGACTGGTCCTCAGTGTTGTGAGAACGATGACTGGTTAAAATTTTTGGTGGTTTCTTGTTCAGTCCATAGGCCTACATCATGTGGCAAACCGGTGAGCATGTGGCTCTATTAGTATAGGAGATACCTGAAAACATATCACACTTTTCATCATAGTGCTTTTACCAATGCATAAAATGCATGGAGAAGTCATTTCGAATGACTGGTCCTCAGTGTTGTGAGAACGATGACTGGTTAAAATTTTTGGTGGTTTCTTGTTCAGTCCATAGGCCTACATCATGTGGCAAACCGGTGAGCATGTGGCTCTATTAGTATAGGAGATACCTGAAAACATATCACACTTTTCATCATAGTGCTTTTACCAATGCATAAAATGCATGGAGAAGTCATTTCGAATGACTGGTCCTCAGTGTTGTGAGAACGATGACTGGTTAAAATTTTTGGTGGTTTCTTGTTCAGTCCATAGGCCTACATCATGTGGCAAACCGGTGAGCATGTGGCTCTATTAGTATAGGAGATACCTGAAAACATATCACACTTTTCATCATAGTGCTTTTACCAATGCATAAAATGCATGGAGAAGTCATTTCGAATGACTGGTGCCTCAGTGTTGTGAGAATGATGACTGGTTAAAATTTTTGGTGGTTTCTTGTTCAGTCCATAGGCCTACATCATGTGGCAAACCGGTGAGCATGTGGCTCTATTAGTATAGGAGATACCTGAAAACATATCACACTTTTCATCATAGTGCTTTTACCAATGCATAAAATGCATGGAGAAGTCATTTCGAATGACTGGTCCTCAGTGTTGTGAGAACGATGACTGGTTAAAATTTTTGGTGGTTTCTTGTTCAGTCCATAGGCCTACATCATGTGGCAAACCGGTGAGCATGTGGCTCTATTAGTATAGGAGATACCTGAAAACATATCACACTTTTCATCATAGTGCTTTTACCAATGCATAAAATGCATGGAGAAGTCATTTCGAATGACTGGTCCTCAGTGTTGTGAGAACGATGACTGGTTAAAATTTTTGGTGGTTTCTTGTTCAGTCCATAGGCCTACATCATGTGGCAAACCGGTGAGCATGTGGCTCTATTAGTATAGGAGATACCTGAAAACATATCACACTTTTCATCATAGTGCTTTTACCAATGCATAAAATGCATGGAGAAGTCATTTCGAATGACTGGTCCTCAGTGTTGTGAGAACGATGACTGGTTAAAATTTTTGGTGGTTTCTTGTTCAGTCCATAGGCCTACATCATGTGGCAAACCGGTGAGCATGTGGCTCTATTAGTATAGGAGATACCTGAAAACATATCACACTTTTCATCATAGTGCTTTTACCAATGCATAAAATGCATGGAGAAGTCATTTCGAATGACTGGTCCTCAGTGTTGTGAGAACGATGACTGGTTAAAATTTTTGGTGGTTTCTTGTTCAGTCCATAGGCCTACAGCATGTGGCAAACCGGTGAGCATGTGGCTCTATTAGTATAGGAGATACCTGAAAACATATCACACTTTTCATCATAGTGCTTTTACCAATGCATAAAATGCATGGAGAAGTCATTTCGAATGACTGGTCCTCAGTGTTGTGAGAATGATGACTGGTTAAAATTTTTGGTGGTTTCTTGTTCAGTCCATAGGCCTACATCATGTGGCAAACCGGTGAGCATGTGGCTCTATTAGTATAGGATATACCTGAAAACATATCACACTTTTCATCATAGTGCTTTTACCAATGCATAAAATGCATGGAGAAGTCATTTCGAATGACTGGTCCTCAGTGTTGTGAGAACGATGACTGGTTAAAATTTTTGGTGGTTTCTTGTTCAGTCCATAGGCCTACATCATGTGGCAAACCGGTGAGCATGTGGCTCTATTAGTATAGGAGATACCTGAAAACATATCACACTTTTCATCATAGTGCTTTTACCAATGCATAAAATGCATGGAGAAGTCATTTCGAATGACTGGTCCTCAGTGTTGTGAGAACGATGACTGGTTAAAATTTTTGGTGGTTTCTTGTTCAGTCCATAGGCCTACATCATGTGGCAAACCGGTGAGCATGTGGCTCTATTAGTATAGGAGATACCTGAAAACATAACACTTTTCATCATAGTGCTTTTGCCAATGCATAAAATGCATGGAGAAGTCATTTCGAATGACTGGTCCTCAGTGTTGTGAGAACGATGACTGGTTAAAATTTTTGGTGGTTTCTTGTTCAGTCCATAGGCCTACATCATGTGGCAAACCGGTGAGCATGTGGCTCTATTAGTATAGGAGATACCTGAAAACATATCACACTTTTCATCATAGTGCTTTTACCAATGCATAAAATGCATGGAGAAGTCATTTCGAATGACTGGTCCTCAGTGTTGTGAGAACGATGACTGGTTAAAATTTTTGGTGGTTTCTTGTTCAGTCCATAGGCCTACATCATGTGGCAAACCGGTGAGCATGTGGCTCTATTAGTATAGGAGATACCTGAAAACATATCACACTTTTCATCATAGTGCTTTTACCAATGCATAAAATGCATGGAGAAGTCATTTCGAATGACTGGTCCTCAGTGTTGTGAGAACGATGACTGGTTAAAATTTTTGGTGGTTTCTTGTTCAGTCCATAGGCCTACAGCATGTGGCAAACCGGTGAGCATGTGGCTCTATTAGTATAGGAGATACCTGAAAACATATCACACTTTTCATCATAGTGCTTTTACCAATGCATAAAATGAATGGAGAAGTCATTTCGAATGACTGGTCCTCAGTGTTGTGAGAACGATGACTGGTTAAAATTTTTGGTGGTTTCTTGTTCAGTCCATAGGCCTAGGCCTACATCATGTGGCAAACCCGTGAGCATGTGGCTCTATTAGTATAGGAGATACCTGAAAACATATCACACTTTTCATCATAGTGCTTTTACCAATGCATAAAATGCATGGAGAAGTCATTTCGAATGACTGGTCCTCAGTGTTGTGAGAACGATGACTGGTTAAAATTTTTGGTGGTTTCTTGTTCAGTCCATAGGCCTACATCATGTGGCAAACCGGTGAGCATGTGGCTCTATTAGTATAGGAGATACCTGAAAACATATCACACTTTTCATCATAGTGCTTTTACCAATGCATAAAATGCATGGAGAAGTCATTTCGAATGACTGGTCCTCAGTGTTGTGAGAACGATGACTGGTTAAAATTTTTGGTAGTTTCTTGTTCAGTCCATAGGCCTACATCATGTGGCAAACCGGTGAGCATGTTGCTCTATTAGTATAGGAGATACCTGAAAACATATCACACTTTTCATCATAGTGCTTTTACCAATGCATAAAATGCATGGAGAAGTCATTTCGAATGACTGGTCCTCAGTGTTGTGAGAACGATGACTGGTTAAAATTTTTGGTGGTTTCTTGTTCAGTCCATAGGCCTACATCATGTGGCAAACCGGTGAGCATGTGGCTCTATTAGTATAGGAGATACCTGAAAACATATCACACTTTTCATCATAGTGCTTTTACCAATGCATAAAATGCATGGAGAAGTCATTTCGAATGACTGGTCCTCAGTGTTGTGAGAACGATGACTGGTTAAAATTTTTGCTGGTTTCTTGTTCAGTCCATAGGCCTACATCATGTGGCAAACCGGTGAGCATGTGGCTCTATTAGTATAGGAGATACCTGAAAACATATCACACTTTTCATCATAGTGCTTTTACCAATGCATAAAATGCATGGAGAAGTCATTTCGAATGACTGGTCCTCAGTGTTGTGAGAACGATGACTGGTTAAAATTTTTGGTGGTTTCTTGTTCAGTCCATAGGCCTACATCATGTGGCAAACCGGTGAGCATGTGGCTCTATTAGTATAGGAGATACCTGAAAACATATCACACTTTTCATCATAGTGCTTTTACCAATGCATAAAATGCATGGAGAAGTCATTTCGAATGACTGGTCCTCAGTGTTGTGAGAACGATGACTGGTTAAAATTTTTGGTGGTTTCTTGTTCAGTCCATAGGCCTACAGCATGTGGCAAACCGGTGAGCATGTGGCTCTATTAGTATAGGAGATACCTGAAAACATATCACACTTTTCATCATAGTGCTTTTACCAATGCATAAAATGAATGGAGAAGTCATTTCGAATGACTGGTCCTCAGTGTTGTGAGAACGATGACTGGTTAAAATTTTTGGTGGTTTCTTGTTCAGTCCATAGGCCTACATCATGTGGCAAACCCGTGAGCATGTGGCTCTATTAGTATAGGAGATACCTGAAAACATATCACACTTTTCATCATAGTGCTTTTACCAATGCATAAAATGCATGGAGAAGTCATTTCGAATGACTGGTCCTCAGTGTTGTGAGAACGATGACTGGTTAAAATTTTTGGTGGTTTCTTGTTCAGTCCATAGGCCTACATCATGTGGCAAACCGGTGAGCATGTGGCTCTATTAGTATAGGAGATACCTGAAAACATATCACACTTTTCATCATAGTGCTTTTACCAATGCATAAAATGCATGGAGAAGTCATTTCGAATGACTGGTCCTCAGTGTTGTGAGAACGATGACTGGTTAAAATTTTTGGTAGTTTCTTGTTCAGTCCATAGGCCTACATCATGTGGCAAACCGGTGAGCATGTTGCTCTATTAGTATAGGAGATACCTGAAAACATATCACACTTTTCATCATAGTGCTTTTACCAATGCATAAAATGCATGGAGAAGTCATTTCGAATGACTGGTCCTCAGTGTTGTGAGAACGATGACTGGTTAAAATTTTTGGTGGTTTCTTGTTCAGTCCATAGGCCTACATCATGTGGCAAACCGGTGAGCATGTGGCTCTATTAGTATAGGAGATACCTGAAAACATATCACACTTTTCATCATAGTGCTTTTACCAATGCATAAAATGCATGGAGAAGTCATTTCGAATGACTGGTCCTCAGTGTTGTGAGAACGATGACTGGTTAAAATTTTTGGTGGTTTCTTGTTCAGTCCATAGGCCTACAGCATGTGGCAAACCGGTGAGCATGTGGCTCTATTAGTATAGGAGATACCTGAAAACATATCACACTTTTCATCATAGTGCTTTTACCAATGCATAAAATGAATGGAGAAGTCATTTCGAATGACTGGTCCTCAGTGTTGTGAGAACGATGACTGGTTAAAATTTTTGGTGGTTTCTTGTTCAGTCCATAGGCCTACATCATGTGGCAAACCCGTGAGCATGTGGCTCTATTAGTATAGGAGATACCTGAAAACATATCACACTTTTCATCATAGTGCTTTTACCAATGCATAAAATGCATGGAGAAGTCATTTCGAATGACTGGTCCTCAGTGTTGTGAGAACGATGACTGGTTAAAATTTTTGGTGGTTTCTTGTTCAGTCCATAGGCCTACATCATGTGGCAAACCGGTGAGCATGTGGCTCTATTAGTATAGGAGATACCTGAAAACATATCACACTTTTCATCATAGTGCTTTTACCAATGCATAAAATGCATGGAGAAGTCATTTCGAATGACTGGTCCTCAGTGTTGTGAGAACGATGACTGGTTAAAATTTTTGGTAGTTTCTTGTTCAGTCCATAGGCCTACATCATGTGGCAAACCGGTGAGCATGTTGCTCTATTAGTATAGGAGATACCTGAAAACATATCACACTTTTCATCATAGTGCTTTTACCAATGCATAAAATGCATGGAGAAGTCATTTCGAATGACTGGTCCTCAGTGTTGTGAGAACGATGACTGGTTAAAATTTTTGGTGGTTTCTTGTTCAGTCCATAGGCCTACATCATGTGGCAAACCGGTGAGCATGTGGCTCTATTAGTATAGGAGATACCTGAAAACATATCACACTTTTCATCATAGTGCTTTTACCAATGCATAAAATGCATGGAGAAGTCATTTCGAATGACTGGTCCTCAGTGTTGTGAGAACGATGACTGGTTAAAATTTTTGCTGGTTTCTTGTTCAGTCCATAGGCCTACATCATGTGGCAAACCGGTCAGCATGTGGCTCTATTAGTATAGGAGATACCTGAAAACATATCACACTTTTCATCATAGTGCTATTACCAATGCATAAAATGCATGGAGAAGTCATTTCGAATGACTGGTCCTCAGTGTTGTGAGAACGATGACTGGTTAAAATTTTTGGTGTTTTCTTGTTAAGTCCATAGGCCTACATCATGTGGCAAACCGGTGAGCATGTGGCTCCATTAGTATAGGAGATACCTGAAAACATATCACTCTTTTCATCATAGTGCTTTTACCAATGCATAAAATGCATGGAGAAGTCATTTCGAATGACTGGTCCTCAGTGTTGTTAGAACGATGACTGGTTAAAATTTTTGGTGGTTTCTTGTTCAGTCCATAGGCCTACATCATGTGGCAAACCGGTGAGCATGTGGCTCTATTAGTATAGGAGATACCTGAAAACATATCACACTTTTCATCATAGTGCTTTTACCAATGCATAAAATGCATGGAGAAGTCATTTCGAATGACTGGTCCTCAGTGTTGTGAGAACGATGACTGGTTAAAATTTTTGGTGGTTTCTTGTTCAGTCCATAGGCCTACATCATGTGGCAAACCGGTGAGCATGTGGCTCTATTAGTATAGGAGATACCTGAAAACATATCACACTTTTCATCATAGTGCTTTTACCAATGCATAAAATGCATGGAGAAGCCATTTCGAATGACTGGTCCTCAGTGTTGTGAGAACGATGACTGGTTAAAATTTTTGGTGGTTTCTTGTTCAGTCCATAGGCCTACAGCATGTGGCAAACCGGTGAGCATGTGGCTCTATTAGTATAGGAGTTACCTGAAAACATATCACACTTTTCATCATAGTGCTTTTACCAATGCATAAAATGCATGGAGAAGTCATTTCGAATGACTAGTCCTCAGTGTTGTGAGAACGATGACTGGTTAAAATTTTTGGTGGTTTCTTGTTCAGTCCATAGGACTACATCATGTGGCAAACCGGTGAGCATGTGGCTCTATTAGTATAGGAGATACCTGAAAACATATCACACTTTTCATCATAGTGCTTTTACCAATGCATAAAATGCATGGAGAAGTCATTTCGAATGACTGGTCCTCAGTGTTGTGAGAACGATGACTGGTTAAAATTTTTGGTGGTTTCTTGTTCAGTCCATAGGCCTACATCATGTGGCCAACCGGTGAGCATGTGGGTCTATTAGTATAGGAGATACCTGAAAACATATCACACTTTTCATCATAGTGCTTTTACCAATGCATAAAATGCATGGAGAAGTCATTTCGAATGACTGGTCCTCAGTGTTGTGAGAACGATGACTGGTTAAAATTTTTGGTGGTTTCTTGTTCAGTCCATAGGCCTACATCATGTGGCAAACTGGTGAGCATGTGGCTCTATTAGTATAGGAGATACCTGAAAACATATCACACTTTTCATCATAGTGCTTTTACCAATGCATAAAATGCATGGAGAAGTCATTTCGAATGACTGGTCCTCAGTGTTGTTAGAACGATGACTGGTTAAAATTTTTGGTGGTTTCTTGTTCAGTCCATAGGCCTACATCATGTGGCAAACCGGTGAGCATGTGGCTCTATTAGTATAGGAGATACCTGAAAACATATCACACTTTTCATCATAGTGCTTTTACCAATGCATAAAATGCATGGAGAAGTCATTTCGAATGACTGGTCCTCAGTGTTGTGAGAACGATGACTGGTTAAAATTTTTGGTGGTTTCTTGTTCAGTCCATAGGCCTACATCATGTGGCAAACCGGTGAGCATGTGGCTCTATTAGTATAGGAGATACCTGAAAACATATCACACTTTTCATCATAGTGCTTTTACCAATGCATAAAATGCATGGAGAAGCCATTTCGAATGACTGGTCCTCAGTGTTGTGAGAACGATGACTGGTTAAAATTTTTGGTGGTTTCTTGTTCAGTCCATAGGCCTACAGCATGTGGCAAACCGGTGAGCATGTGGCTCTATTAGTATAGGAGTTACCTGAAAACATATCACACTTTTCATCATAGTGCTTTTACCAATGCATAAAATGCATGGAGAAGTCATTTCGAATGACTAGTCCTCAGTGTTGTGAGAACGATGACTGGTTAAAATTTTTGGTGGTTTCTTGTTCAGTCCATAGGACTACATCATGTGGCAAACCGGTGAGCATGTGGCTCTATTAGTATAGGAGATACCTGAAAACATATCACACTTTTCATCATAGTGCTTTTACCAATGCATAAAATGCATGGAGAAGTCATTTCGAATGACTGGTCCTCAGTGTTGTGAGAACGATGACTGGTTAAAATTTTTGGTGGTTTCTTGTTCAGTCCATAGGCCTACATCATGTGGCCAACCGGTGAGCATGTGGCTCTATTAGTATAGGAGATACCTGAAAACATATCACACTTTTCATCATAGTGCTTTTACCAATGCATAAAATGCATGGAGAAGTCATTTCGAATGACTGGTCCTCAGTGTTGTGAGAACGATGACTGGTTAAAATTTTTGGTGCTTTCTTGTTCAGTCCATAGGCCTACATCATGTGGCAAACCGGTGAGCATGTGGCTCTATTAGTATAGGAGATACCTGAAAACATATCACACTTTTCATCATAGTGCTTTTACCAATGCATAAAATGCATGGAGAAGTCATTTCGAATGACTGGTCCTCAGTGTTGTGAGAACGATGACTGGTTAAAATTTTTGGTGGTTTCTTGTTCAGTCCATAGGCCTACATCATGTGGCAAACCGGTGAGCATGTGGCTCTATTAGTATAGGAGATACCTGAAAACATATCACACTTTTCATCATAGTGCTTTTACCAATGCATAAAATGCATGGAGAAGTCATTTCGAATGACTGGTCCTCAGTGTTGTGAGAACGATGACTGGTTAAAATTTTTGGTGGTTTCTTGTTCAGTCCATAGGCCTACAGCATGTGGCAAACCGGTGAGCATGTGGCTCTATTAGTATAGGAGATACCTGAAAACATATCACACTTTTCATCATAGTGCTTTTACCAATGCATAAAATGAATGGAGAAGTCATTTCGAATGACTGGTCCTCAGTGTTGTGAGAACGATGACTGGTTAAAATTTTTGGTGGTTTCTTGTTCAGTCCATAGGCCTACATCATGTGGCAAACCCGTGAGCATGTGGCTCTATTAGTATAGGAGATACCTGAAAACATATCACACTTTTCATCATAGTGCTTTTACCAATGCATAAAATGCATGGAGAAGTCATTTCGAATGACTGGTCCTCAGTGTTGTGAGAACGATGACTGGTTAAAATTTTTGGTGGTTTCTTGTTCAGTCCATAGGCCTACATCATGTGGCAAACCGGTGAGCATGTGGCTCCATTAGTATAGGAGATACCTGAAAACATATCACACTTTTCATCATAGTGCTTTTACCAATGCATAAAATGCATGGAGAAGTCATTTCGAATGACTGGTCCTCAGTGTTGTGAGAACGATGACTGGTTAAAATTTTTGGTAGTTTCTTGTTCAGTCCATAGGCCTACATCATGTGGCAAACCGGTGAGCATGTTGCTCTATTAGTATAGGAGATACCTGAAAACATATCACACTTTTCATCATAGTGCTTTTACCAATGCATAAAATGCATGGAGAAGTCATTTCGAATGACTGGTCCTCAGTGTTGTGAGAACGATGACTGGTTAAAATTTTTGGTGGTTTCTTGTTCAGTCCATAGGCCTACATCATGTGGCAAACCGGTGAGCATGTGGCTCTATTAGTATAGGAGATACCTGAAAACATATCACACTTTTCATCATAGTGCTTTTACCAATGCATAAAATGCATGGAGAAGTCATTTCGAATGACTGGTCCTCAGTGTTGTGAGAACGATGACTGGTTAAAATTTTTGCTGGTTTCTTGTTCAGTCCATAGGCCTACATCATGTGGCAAACCGGTGAGCATGTGGCTCTATTAGTATAGGAGATACCTGAAAACATATCACACTTTTCATCATAGTGCTTTTACCAATGCATAAAATGCATGGAGAAGTCATTTCGAATGACTGGTCCTCAGTGTTGTGAGAACGATGACTGGTTAAAATTTTTGGTGGTTTCTTGTTCAGTCCATAGGCCTACAGCATGTGGCAAACCGGTGAGCATGTGGCTCTATTAGTATAGGAGATACCTGAAAACATATCACACTTTTCATCATAGTGCTTTTACCAATGCATAAAATGAATGGAGAAGTCATTTCGAATGACTGGTCCTCAGTGTTGTGAGAACGATGACTGGTTAAAATTTTTGGTGGTTTCTTGTTCAGTCCATAGGCCTACATCATGTGGCAAACCCGTGAGCATGTGGCTCTATTAGTATAGGAGATACCTGAAAACATATCACACTTTTCATCATAGTGCTTTTACCAATGCATAAAATGCATGGAGAAGTCATTTCGAATGACTGGTCCTCAGTGTTGTGAGAACGATGACTGGTTAAAATTTTTGGTGGTTTCTTGTTCAGTCCATAGGCCTACATCATGTGGCAAACCGGTGAGCATGTGGCTCCATTAGTATAGGAGATACCTGAAAACATATCACACTTTTCATCATAGTGCTTTTACCAATGCATAAAATGCATGGAGAAGTCATTTCGAATGACTGGTCCTCAGTGTTGTGAGAACGATGACTGGTTAAAATTTTTGGTAGTTTCTTGTTCAGTCCATAGGCCTACATCATGTGGCAAACCGGTGAGCATGTTGCTCTATTAGTATAGGAGATACCTGAAAACATATCACACTTTTCATCATAGTGCTTTTACCAATGCATAAAATGCATGGAGAAGTCATTTCGAATGACTGGTCCTCAGTGTTGTGAGAACGATGACTGGTTAAAATTTTTGGTGGTTTCTTGTTCAGTCCATAGGCCTACATCATGTGGCAAACCGGTGAGCATGTGGCTCTATTAGTATAGGAGATACCTGAAAACATATCACACTTTTCATCATAGTGCTTTTACCAATGCATAAAATGCATGGAGAAGTCATTTCGAATGACTGGTCCTCAGTGTTGTGAGAACGATGACTGGTTAAAATTTTTGCTGGTTTCTTGTTCAGTCCATAGGCCTACATCATGTGGCAAACCGGTGAGCATGTGGCTCTATTAGTATAGGAGATACCTGAAAACATATCACACTTTTCATCATAGTGCTTTTACCAATGCATAAAATGCATGGAGAAGTCATTTCGAATGACTGGTCCTCAGTGTTGTGAGAACGATGACTGGTTAAAATTTTTGGTGGTTTCTTGTTCAGTCCATAGGCCTACATCATGTGGCAAACCGGTGAGCATGTGGCTCTATTAGTATAGGAGATACCTGAAAACATATCACACTTTTCATCATAGTGCTTTTACCAATGCATAAAATGCATGGAGAAGTCATTTCGAATGACTGGTCCTCAGTGTTGTGAGAACGATGACTGGTTAAAATTTTTGGTGGTTTCTTGTTCAGTCCATAGGCCTACAGCATGTGGCAAACCGGTGAGCATGTGGCTCTATTAGTATAGGAGATACCTGAAAACATATCACACTTTTCATCATAGTGCTTTTACCAATGCATAAAATGAATGGAGAAGTCATTTCGAATGACTGGTCCTCAGTGTTGTGAGAACGATGACTGGTTAAAATTTTTGGTGGTTTCTTGTTCAGTCCATAGGCCTACATCATGTGGCAATCCCGTGAGCATGTGGCTCTATTAGTATAGGAGATACCTGAAAACATATCACACTTTTCATCATAGTGCTTTTACCAATGCATAAAATGCATGGAGAAGTCATTTCGAATGACTGGTCCTCAGTGTCGTGAGAACGATGACTGGTTAAAATTTTTGGTGGTTTCTTGTTCAGTCCATAGGCCTACATCATGTGGCAAACCGGTGAGCATGTGGCTCTATTAGTATAGGAGATACCTGAAAACATATCACACTTTTCATCATAGTGCTTTTACCAATGCATAAAATGCATGGAGAAGCCATTTCGAATGACTGGTCCTCAGTGTTGTGAGAACGATGACTGGTTAAAATTTTTGGTGGTTTCTTGTTCAGTCCATAGGCCTACAGCATGTGGCAAACCGGTGAGCATGTGGCTCTATTAGTATAGGAGTTACCTGAAAACATATCACACTTTTCATCATAGTGCTTTTACCAATGCATAAAATGCATGGAGAAGTCATTTCGAAAGACTAGTCCTCAGTGTTGTGAGAACGATGACTGGTTAAAATTTTTGGTGGTTTCTTGTTCAGTCCATAGGACTACATCATGTGGCAAACCGGTGAGCATGTGGCTCTATTAGTATAGGAGATACCTGAAAACATATCACACTTTTCATCATAGTGCTTTTACCAATGCATAAAATGCATGGAGAAGTCATTTCGAATGACTGGTCCTCAGTGTTGTGAGAACGATGACTGGTTAAAATTTTTGGTGGTTTCTTGTTCAGTCCAAAGGCCTACATCATGTGGCCAACCGGTGAGCATGTGGCTCTATTAGTATAGGAGATACCTGAAAACATATCACACTTTTCATCATAGTGCTTTTACCAATGCATAAAATGCATGGAGAAGTCATTTCGAATGACTGGTCCTCAGTGTTGTGAGAACGATGACTGGTTAAAATTTTTGGTGCTTTCTTGTTCAGTCCATAGGCCTACATCATGTGGCAAACCCGTGAGCATGTGGCTCTATTAGTATAGGAGATACCTGAAAACATATCACACTTTTCATCATAGTGCTTTTACCAATGCATAAAATGCATGGAGAAGTCATTTCGAATGACTGGTCCTCAGTGTTGTGAGAACGATGACTGGTTAAAATTTTTGGTGGTTTCTTGTTCAGTCCATAGGCCTACATCATGTGGCAAACCGGTGAGCATGTGGCTCTATTAGTATAGGAGATACCTGAAAACATATCACACTTTTCATCATAGTGCTTTTACCAATGCATAAAATGCATGGAGAAGTCATTTCGAATGACTGGTCCTCAGTGTTGTGAGAACGATGACTGGTTAAAATTTTTGGTGGTTTCTTGTTCAGTCCATAGGCCTACATCATGTGGCAAACCGGTGAGCATGTGGCTCTATTAGTATAGGAGATACCTGAAAACATATCACACTTTTCATCATAGTGCTTTTACCAATGCATAAAATGCATGGAGAAGTCATTTCGAATGACTGGTCCTCAGTGTTGTGAGAACGATTACTGGTTAAAATTTTGGGTGGTTTCTTGTTCAGTCCATAGGCCTACATCATGTGGCAAACCGGTGAGCATGTGGCTCTATTAGTATAGGAGATACCTGAAAACATCACACTTTTCATCATAGTGCTTTTACCAATGCATAAAATGCATGGAGAAGTCATTTCGAATGACTAGTCCTCAGTGTTGTGAGAACGATGACTGGTTAAAATTTTTGGTGGTTTCTTGCTCAGTCCATAGGCCTACATCATGTGGCAAACCGGTGAGCATGTGGCTCTATTAGTATAGGAGATACCTGAAAACATATCACACTTTTCATCATAGTGCTTTTACCAATGCATAAAATGCATGGAGAAGTCATTTCGAATGACTGGTCCTCAGTGTTGTGAGAACGATGACTGGTTAAAATTTTTGGTGGTTTCTTGTTCAGTCCATAGGCCTACATCATGTGGCAAACCGGTGAGCATGTGGCTCTATTAGTATAGGAGATACCTGAAAACATATCACACTTTTCATCATAGTGCTTTTACCAATGCATAAAATGCATGGAGAAGTCATTTCGAATGACTGGTCCTCAGTGTTGTGAGAACGATGACTGGTTAAAATTTTTGGTAGTTTCTTGTTCAGTCCATAGGCCTACATCATGTGGCAAACCGGTGAGCATGTTGCTCTATTAGTATAGGAGATACCTGAAAACATATCACACTTTTCATCATAGTGCTTTTACCAATGCATAAAATGCATGGAGAAGTCATTTCGAATGACTGGTCCTCAGTGTTGTGAGAACGATGACTGGTTAAAATTTTTGGTGTTTTCTTGTTCAGTCCATAGGCCTACATCATGTGGCAAACCGGTGAGCATGTGGCTCCATTAGTATAGGAGATACCTGAAAACATCACACTTTTCATCATAGTGCTTTTACCAATGCATAAAATGCATGGAGAAGTCATTTCGAATGACTGGTCCTCAGTGTTGTGAGAACGATGACTGGTTAAAATTTTTGGTGGTTTCTTGTTCAGTCCATAGGCCTACATCATGTGGCAAACCGGTGAGCATGTGGCTCTATTAGTATAGGAGATACCTGAAAACATATCACACTTTTCATCATAGTGCTTTTACCAATGCATAAAATGCATGGAGAAGTCATTTCGAATGACTGGTCCTCAGTGTTGTGAGAACGATGACTGGTTAAAATTTTTGGTGGTTTCTTGTTCAGTCCATAGGCCTACATCATGTGGCAAACCGGTGAGCATGTGGCTCTATTAGTATAGGAGATACCTGAAAACATATCACACTTTTCATCATAGTGCTTTTACCAATGCATAAAATGCATGGAGAAGCCATTTCGAATGACTGGTCCTCAGTGTTGTGAGAACGATGACTGGTTAAAATTTTTGGTGGTTTCTTGTTCAGTCCATAGGCCTACAGCATGTGGCAAACCAGTGAGCATGTGGCTCTATTAGTATAGGAGTTACCTGAAAACATATCACACTTTTCATCATAGTGCTTTTACCAATGCATAAAATGCATGGAGAAGTCATTTCGAATGACTGGTCCTCAGTGTTGTGAGAACGATGACTGGTTAAAATTTTTGGTGGTTTCTTGTTCAGTCCATAGGCCTACATCATGTGGCAAACCGGTGAGCATGTGGCTCTATTAGTATAGGAGATACCTGAAAACATATCACACTTTTCATCATAGTGCTTTTACCAATGCATAAAATGCATGGAGAAGTCATTTCGAATGACTGGTCCTCAGTGTTGTGAGAACGATGACTGGTTAAAATTTTTGGTGGTTTCTTGTTCAGTCCATAGGCCTACATCATGTGGCAAACCGGTGAGCATGTGGCTCTATTAGTATAGGAGATACCTGAAAACATATCACACTTTTCATCATAGTGCTTTTACCAATGCATAAAATGCATGGAGAAGCCATTTCGAATGACTGGTCCTCAGTGTTGTGAGAACGATGACTGGTTAAAATTTTTGGTGGTTTCTTGTTCAGTCCATAGGCCTACAGCATGTGGCACACCGGTGAGCATGTGGCTCTATTAGTATAGGAGATACCTGAAAACATATCACACTTTTCGTCATAGTGCTTTTACCAATGCATAAAATGCATGGAGAAGTCATTTCGAATGACTGGTCCTCAGTGTTGTGAGAACGATGACTGGTTAAAATTTTTGGTGGTTTCTTGTTCAGTCCGTAGGCCTACATCATGTGGCAAACCGGTGAGCATGTGGCTCTATTAGTATAGGAGATACCTGAAAACATATCACACTTTTCATCATAGTGCTTTTACCAATGCATAAAATGCATGGAGAAGTCATTTCGAATGACTGGTCCTCAGTGTTGTGAGAACGATGACTGGTTAAAATTTTTGGTGGTTTCTTGTTCAGTCCATAGGCCTACATCATGTGGCAAACCGGTGAGCATGTGGCTCTATTAGTATAGGAGATACCTGAAAACATATCACACTTTTCATCATAGTGCTTTTACCAATGCATAAAATGCATGGAGAAGTCATTTCGAATGACTGGTCCTCAGTGTTGTGAGAACGATGACTGGTTAAAATTTTTGGTGGTTTCTTGTTCAGTCCATAGGCCTACATCATGTGGCAAACCGGTGAGCATGTGGCTCTATTAGTATAGGAGATACCTGAAAACATATCACACTTTTCATCAGAGTGCTTTTACCAATGCATAAAATGCATGGAGAAGTCATTTCGAATGACTGGTCCTCAGTGTTGTGAGAACGATGACTGGTTAAAATTTTTGGTGGTTTCTTGTTCAGTCCATAGGCCTACATCATGTGGCAAACCGGTGAGCATGTGGCTCTATTAGTATAGGAGATATCTGAAAACATATCACACTTTTCATCATAGTGCTTTTACCAATGCATAAAATGCATGGAGAAGTCATTTCGAATGACTGGTCCTCAGTGTTGTGAGAACGATGACTGGTTAAAATTTTTGGTGGTTTCTTGTTCAGTCCATAGGCCTACATCATGTGGCAAACCGGTGAGCATGTGGCTCTATTAGTATAGGAGATACCTGAAAACATATCACACTTTTCATCATAGTGCTTTTACCAATGCATAAAATGCATGGAGAAGCCATTTCGAATGACTGGTCCTCAGTGTTGTGAGAACGATGACTGGTTAAAATTTTTGGTGGTTTCTTGTTCAGTCCATAGGCCTACAGCATGTGGCACACCGGTGAGCATGTGGCTCTATTAGTATAGGAGATACCTGAAAACATATCACACTTTTCATCATAGTGCTTTTACCAATGCATAAAATGCATGGAGAAGTCATTTCGAATGACTGGTCCTCAGTGTTGTGAGAACGATGACTGGTTAAAATTTTTGGTGGTTTCTTGCTCAGTCCATAGGCCTACATCATGTGGCAAACCGGTGAGCATGTGGCTCTATTAGTATAGGAGATACCTGAAAACATATCACACTTTTCATCATAGTGCTTTTACCAATGCATAAAATGCATGGAGAAGTCATTTCGAATGACTGGTCCTCAGTGTTGTGAGAACGATGACTGGTTAAAATTTTTGGTGGTTTCTTGCTCAGTCCATAGGCCTACATCATGTGGCAAACCGGTGAGCATGTGGCTCTATTAGTATAGGAGATACCTGAAAACATATCACACTTTTCATCATAGTGCTTTTACCAATGCATAAAATGCATGGAGAAGTCATTTCGAATGACTGGTCCTCAGTGTTGTGAGAACGATGACTGGTTAAAATTTTTGGTGGTTTCTTGTTCAGTCCATAGGCCTACATCATGTGGCAAACCGGTGAGCATGTGGCTCTATTAGTATAGGAGATACCTGAAAACATATCACACTTTTCATCATAGTGCTTTTACCAATGCATAAAATGCATGGAGAAGTCATTTCGAATGACTGGTCCTCAGTGTTGTGAGAACGATGACTGGTTAAAATTTTTGGTGGTTTCTTGTTCAGTCCATAGGCCTACATCATGTGGCAAACCGGTGAGCATGTGGCTCTATTAGTATAGGAGATACCTGAAAACATATCACACTTTTCATCAGAGTGCTTTTACCAATGCATAAAATGCATGGAGAAGTCATTTCGAATGACTGGTCCTCAGTGTTGTGAGAACGATGACTGGTTAAAATTTTTGGTGGTTTCTTGTTCAGTCCATAGGCCTACATCATGTGGCAAACCGGTGAGCATGTGGCTCTATTAGTATAGGAGATATCTGAAAACATATCACACTTTTCATCATAGTGCTTTTACCAATGCATAAAATGCATGGAGAAGTCATTTCGAATGACTGGTCCTCAGTGTTGTGAGAACGATGACTGGTTAAAATTTTTGGTGGTTTCTTGTTCAGTCCATAGGCCTACATCATGTGGCAAACCGGTGAGCATGTGGCTCTATTAGTATAGGAGATACCTGAAAACATATCACACTTTTCATCATAGTGCTTTTACCAATGCATAAAATGCATGGAGAAGCCATTTCGAATGACTGGTCCTCAGTGTTGTGAGAACGATGACTGGTTAAAATTTTTGGTGGTTTCTTGTTCAGTCCATAGGCCTACAGCATGTGGCACACCGGTGAGCATGTGGCTCTATTAGTATAGGAGATACCTGAAAACATATCACACTTTTCATCATAGTGCTTTTACCAATGCATAAAATGCATGGAGAAGTCATTTCGAATGACTGGTCCTCAGTGTTGTGAGAACGATGACTGGTTAAAATTTTTGGTGGTTTCTTGCTCAGTCCATAGGCCTACATCATGTGGCAAACCGGTGAGCATGTGGCTCTATTAGTATAGGAGATACCTGAAAACATATCACACTTTTCATCATAGTGCTTTTACCAATGCATAAAATGCATGGAGAAGTCATTTCGAATGACTGGTCCTCAGTGTTGTGAGAACGATGACTGGTTAAAATTTTTGGTGGTTTCTTGTTCAGTCCATAGGCCTACATCATGTGGCAAACCGGTGAGCATGTGGCTCTATTAGTATAGGAGATACCTGAAAACATATCACACTTTTCATCATAGTGCTTTTACCAATGCATAAAATGCATGGAGAAGTCATTTCGAATGACTGGTCCTCAGTGTTGTGAGAACGATGACTGGTTAAAATTTTTGGTGGTTTCTTGTTCAGTCCCATAGGCCTACATCATGTGGCAAACCGGTGAGCATGTGGCTCTATTAGTATAGGAGATACCTGAAAACATATCACACTTTTCATCATAGTGCTTTTACCAATGCATAGAATGCATGGAGAAGTCATTTCGAATGACTGGTCCTCAGTGTTGTGAGAACGATGACTGGTTAAAATTTTTGGTGGTTTCCTGTTCAGTCCATAGGCCTACATCATGTGGCAAACCGGTGAGCATGTGGCTCTATTAGTATAGGAGATACCTGAAAACATATCACACTTTTCATCATAGTGCTTTTACCAAT
>NW_027194635.1:0-27633 GCF_032444005.1 Ranitomeya imitator
TACACTCTATACCATACACTTTACGCTCTATACCCTACTTTCTATACCCTACACTCTGCACTCTATACCCTACACCCTATACCCTACACTCTACACTCTATACCCTACACTCTACACTCTATACCCTACACTCTACACCCTACACTCTATACCATACACTCTATACCCTACACTCTACACTCTATACCCTACACTCTATACCCTACACTCTATACCCTACACCCTACGCTCTATACCCTACACTCTATACCCTACACTCTACACTCTATACCCTACACTCTATTCCATACACTCTATACCCTACACTCTATACCCTACACTCTACACTCTATACCCTACACTCTACACTTTACAATCTATACCCTACACTCTATACTCTATACCCTACACTCTATACCGTACATTCTACACTCTATACCCTACACTCTATACCCTACACTCTAATCCCTACACTCTACACTCTATACCCTACACTCTATACCCTACACTCTATACCTTACACTCTACACCCTACACTCTTTACCCTACACTCTATACCCTACACTCTATACCCTACACTCTACACTCTATACCCTACACTCTATACCGTACACTCTACACTCTATTCCCTACACTCTATACCATACACTCTATACCCTACACTCTATACCCTACACTATACACTCTATACCCTACACTCTACACTCTATACCATACACTCTATACCCTACACTCTATACCCTACACTCTACACTCTATACCCTACAATCTATACCCTACACTCTACACCCTACACTCTATACCCTACAATCTACACTCTTTACCCTACACTCTATACCATACACTCTATACCCTACACTCTATACCATACACTCTACACCATACACTCTATACCATACACTCTATACCCCACACTCTACACTCTATACCCTACACTCTATACCCTACACTCTATACCATACACTCTATACCCTACACTCTATACCCTACACTATACACTCTATACCCTACACTCTACACCATACACTCTATACCCTACACTCTATACTCTACGCTATACACTCTATACCTTACAATCTATACCTTACACTATTTACCCTACACTCTATACCCTACACTCTATACCCTACACTCTACACTCTATAACCTACACTCTATACCATACACTCTATATCCTACACTCTATGCCCTACACTCTATACCCTACACTCTACACTCTATACCCTACACTCTATACCATACACTCTATACCCTACACTCTATGCCCTACACTCTAATCTCCATACCATACACTCTATACCCTACACTCTATAACATACATTCTACACCCTACACTCTATACCATACACTCTATACCATACACTCTACACTCTATACCATACACTCTATACCCTACACTCTACACTTTATACCCTACACTCTATACCCTACAATCTATACCCTACACTCTATACCCTACACGCTATACCCTACACTCTATACCCTACACTCTATACCCTACACTCTACACTCTATACCCTACACTCTATACCATACACTCTATACCCTACACTCTACACTCTATACCCTACACTCTATACCATACACTCTATACCATACACTATATGCCCTACACTCTAATCTCCATACCATACACTCTATACCCTACACTCTACACTCTATACCCTACACTCTACACTTTACAATCTATACCCTACACTCTATACTCTATACCCTACACTCTATACCGTACATTCTACACTCTATACCCTACACTCTATACCCTACACTCTAATCCCTACACTCTACACTCTATACCCTACACTCTATACCCTACACTCTATACCTTACACTCTACACCCTACACTCTTTACCCTACACTCTATACCCTACACTCTATACCCTACACTCTACACTCTATACCCTACACTCTATACCGTACACTCTACACTCTATTCCCTACACTCTATACCATACACTCTATACCCTACACTCTATACCCTACACTATACACTCTATACCCTACACTCTACACTCTATACCATACACTCTATACCCTACACTCTATACCCTACACTCTACACTCTATACCCTACAATCTATACCCTACACTCTATACCCTACACTCTACACCCTACACTCTATACCCTACAATCTACACTCTTTACCCTACACTCTATACCATACACTCTATACCCTACACTCTATACCATACACTCTACACCATACACTCTATACCATACACTCTATACCCCACACTCTACACTCTATACCCTACACTCTATACCCTACACTCTATACCATACACTCTATACCCTACACTCTATACCCTACACTATACACTCTATACCCTACACTCTACACCATACACTCTATACCCTACACTCTATACTCTACGCTATACACTCTATACCTTACAATCTATACCTTACACTATTTACCCTACACTCTATACCCTACACTCTATACCCTACACTCTACACTCTATAACCTACACTCTATACCATACACTCTATATCCTACACTCTATGCCCTACACTCTATACCCTACACTCTACACTCTATACCCTACACTCTATACCATACACTCTATACCCTACACTCTATGCCCTACACTCTAATCTCCATACCATACACTCTATACCCTACACTCTATAACATACATTCTACACCCTACACTCTATACCATACACTCTATACCATACACTCTACACTCTATACCATACACTCTATACCCTACACTCTACACTTTATACCCTACACTCTATACCCTACAATCTATACCCTACACTCTATACCCTACACGCTATACCCTACACTCTATACCCTACACTCTATACCCTACACTCTACACTCTATACCCTACACTCTATACCATACACTCTATACCCTACACTCTACACTCTATACCCTACACTCTATACCATACACTCTATACCATACACTATATGCCCTACACTCTAATCTCCATACCATACACTCTGTACCCTACACTCTATAACATACATTCTACACCCTACACTCTATACCATACACTCTATACCCTACACTCTACACTCTATACCATACACTCTAAACCCTACACGCTACACTCTATACCCTAAACTCTAAACCCTACACTCTATACCCTAAACTCTATACCCTACACTCTATACCCTACACTCTATACCCTACACTCTACACTCTATACCCTACACTCTATACCGTACACTCTATACCATACACTCTATACCATACACTCTATATCATACCCTCTATACCCTACACTCTATACCCTACACTCTACACTCTATACCCTACACTCTACACTCTATACCCTACACTCTATACATTACAATCTATACCATACACTCTATACCATACACTCTATACCCTACACTCTATACCTCACACTCTACACTCTATCCCCTGCACTCTATACCATACACCCTACACTCTATACCATACACTCTGTACCCTACACTCTAAACTCTATACCCTACACTCTATACCCTACACTCTATACCCTACACCCTACGCTCTATACCCTACACTCTATACCCTACACTCAACACTCTATACCCTACACTTTATTCCATACACTCTATACCCTACACTCTATACCCTACACTCTACACTCTATACCATACACTCTACACTTTACACTCTATACCCTACACTCTATACCCTACACTCTATACTCTATACCCTACACTCTATACTCTATACCATACACTCTATACCGTACATTCTACACTCTATACCCTACACTCTATACCCTACACTCTAATCCCTACACTCTATACCCTACACTCTATACCCTACACTCTATACCCTACACTCTACACTCTATACCCTACACTCTATACCATACACTCTATACCCTACACTCTATACCCTACACTCTATACCCTACACTCTACACTCTATACCCTACACTCTATACCATACACTCTATACCCTACACTCTACACTCTATTCCCTACACTCTATACCATACACTCTATACCCTACACTCTTTACCCTACACTATACACTCTATACCCTACACTCTACACTCTATACCATAGACTCTATACCCTACAATCTACACTCTATACCCTACAATCTATACCCTACACTCTATACCCTACACTTTATACCCTACACTCTATACCTTACACTCTATACCCTACACTCTACACCCTACACTCTACACTCTATACCCTACACTCTATAACCTACACTCTATACCCTACACTCTTTACCCTACTCTCTACACTTTATACCCTACACTCTACACTCTATACCCTACACTCTATACCCTACACTCTACACTCTATACCCTACACTCTACACTCTATTCCCTACACTCTATACCATACTCTCTATACCCTACACTTTTTACCCTACAATATACACTCTATACCCTACACTCTACACTCTATACCATACACTCTATACCCTACACTCTATACCCTACACTCTACACTCTATACCCTACAATATATACCCTACACTCTATACCCTACACTCTAAACCCTACACTCTATACCCTACACTCTACACTCTATACCCTACACTCTATACCATACACTCTATACCCTACACTCTATACCCTACACTCTATACCCTACACTCTACACTCTATGCCCTACACTCAATAACATACACTTTATACCGTACACTCTATACCTTACACTCTATACCCTACACTCTACACCCTACACTCTACAATCTATACCCTACACTCTATGACCTACACTCTATACCCTACACTCTATACCCTACTCTCTACACTTTATACCCTACACTCTACACTCTATAACCTACAATCTACACCCTACACTCCACACTCTATACCCTACACTCTATAACCTACACTCTATACCCTACACTCTATATCCTACTCTCTACACTTTATACCCTACACTCTACACTCTATACCCTACACTCTATACCCTATACTCTACACCCTACACTCTACACTCTATACCCTACACTCTATAACCTACACTCTATACCCTACACTCTATACCCTACTCTCTACACTTTATACCCTACACTCTACACTCTATACCCTACACTCTATACCCTACACTCTACACTCTATACCCTACACTCTATACCCTACACTCTACACTCTATACCCTACACTCTACACTCTATACCCTACTCTTTAAACCCTACACTCTATACCCTACACTCTACACTCTATACCCTACACTCTATACCCTACACTCTACACTCTATACCCTACACTCTATACCCTACACTCTATACCCTACACTCTTCACCCTACACTTTATAGCTTACACTCTATACCCTACACTCTATACCATTCACTCTATACCCTACACTCTATACCCTACACTCTATACCCTACACTCTACACCATACACCATACACTCTATACCCTACCCTCTATACCTTACACTCTATACCCTACACTCTACACATTATACCCTACACTATATACCCTACACAATACACTCTATACCCTACACTCTATACCATACACTCTATACCCTACACTCTATACCCTACACTCTATACCCTACACTCTACACTCTACACCCTACACTCTACACTTTACACTCTATAATCTACACTCTATACCCTACACTCTATACCCTACACTCTACACTTTATCCCCTACAGTCTATACCCTACACTCTATACCCTACACTCTATACCCTACACGCTATACCCTACACTCTATACCCTACACTCTATACCCTACACTCTATACCCTACATTCTACACCCTACACTCCATACCCTACACCCTATACCCTACACTCTATACCCTACACTCTACACCCTACACTCTATACCCTACACTCTATACCCTACACTCTATACCCTACACTCTATACCCTACACTCTACACTCTATACCCTACACTCTATACCCTACACTCTATACCATACACTCTATAACATACACTCTATCCCCTACACTCTATACCATACACTCTACACTCTATACCCTACACTGTATACCCTACTCTCTAAACTCTATACCCTACACTCTACACTCTATACCCTACACTCTATACCCTACAATCTATATCATACACTCTATACCATACACACTATACCATACACTCTACACTCTATACCCTACACTCTATACCCTACACTCTACACTCTATACCCTACACTCTATACCCTACACTCTACACTCTATACCCTACACTCTATACCCTACACTCTATACCATACACTCTATACCATACACTCTATCCCCTACACTCTATCCCATACACTCTACACTCTATACCCTACACTCTACACTCTATACCCTACACTCTACACTCTATACCCTACACTCTACACCCTACACTCTATACTATACACTCTATACCCTACACTCTACACTCTATACCCTACACTCTATACCCTACACTCTATACCCTACACCCTACGCTCTATACCCTACACTCTATACCCTACGATCCACACACTATACCCTACACTCTATTCCATACACTCTATTCCATACACTCTATACCCTACACTCTATACCCTACACTCTACACTCTATACCCTACACTCTACACTTTACACTCTATGCCCTACACTCTATACCCTACACTCTATACTCTATACCCTACACTCTATACCGTACATTCTACACTCTATACCCTACACTCTATACCCTACACTCTAATCCCTACACTTACACTCTATACTCTACACTTTATACCCTACACTCTATACCCTACTCTCTACACTCTATACCCTACACTCTATACCCTACTCTCTACACTTTATACCCTACTCTCTACACTCTATAACCTACAATCTACACCCTACACTCCACACTCTATACCCTACACTCTATAACCTACACTCTATACCCTACACTCTATATCCTACTCTCTACACTTTATACCCTACACTCTACACTCTATACCCTACACTCTATACCCTATACTCTACACCCTACACTCTACACTCTATACCCTACACTCTATAACCTACACTCTATACCCTACACTCTATACCCTACTCTCTACACTTTATACCCTACACTCTACACTCTATACCCTACACTCTATACCCTACACTCTACACTCTATACCCTACACTCTATACCCTACACTCTACACTCTATACCCTACACTCTACACTCTATACCCTACTCTTTAAACCCTACACTCTATACCCTACACTCTACACTCTATACCCTACACTCTACACTCTATACCCTACACTCTATACCCTACACTCTATACCCTACACTCTATACCCTACACTCTTCACCCTACACTTTATAGCTTACACTCTATACCCTACACTCTATACCATTCACTCTATACCCTACACTCTATACCCTACACTCTATACCCTACACCATACACCATACACTCTATACCCTACCCTCTATACCTTACACTCTATACCCTACACTATACACATTATACCCTACACTATATACCCTACACAATACACTCTATACCCTACACTCTATACCATACACTCTATACCCTACACTCTATACCCTACACTCTACACTCTATACCCTACACTCTACACTCTACACCCTACACTCTACACTTTACACTCTATACTCTACACTCTATACCCTACACTCTATACCCTACACTCTACACTTTATCCCCTACAGTCTATACCCTACACTCTATACCCTACACTCTATACCCTACACGCTATACCCTACACTCTATACCCTACACTCTATACCCTACACTCTATACCCTACATTCTACACCCTACACTCCATACCCTACACCCTATACCCTACACTCTATACCCTACACTCTACACCCTACACTCTATACCCTACACTCTATACCCTACACTCTATACCCTACACTCTATACCCTACACTCTACACTCTATACCCTACACTCTATACCCTACACTCTATACCATACACTCTATAACATACACTCTATCCCCTACACTCTATACCATACACTCTACACTCTATACCCTACACTGTATACCCTACTCTCTAAACTCTATACCCTACACTCTACACTCTATACCCTACACTCTATACCCTACAATCTATATCATACACTCTATACCATACACACTATACCATACACTCTACACTCTATACCCTACACTCTATACCCTACACTCTACACTCTATACCCTACACTCTATACCCTACACTCTACACTCTATACCCTACACTCTATACCCTACACTCTATACCATACACTCTATACCATACACTCTATCCCCTACACTCTATCCCATACACTCTACACTCTATACCCTACACTCTACACTCTATACCCTACACTCTACACCCTACACTCTATACTATACACTCTATACCCTACACTCTACACTCTATACCCTACACTCTATACCCTACACTCTATACCCTACACCCTACGCTCTATACCCTACACTCTATACCCTACGATCTACACACTATACCCTACACTCTATTCCATACACTCTATACCCTACACTCTATACCCTACACTCTACACTCTATACCCTACACTCTACACTTTACACTCTATGCCCTACACTCTATACCCTACACTCTATACCCTACACTCTATACCGTACATTCTACACTCTATACCCTACACTCTATACCCTACACTCTAATCCCTACACTTACACTCTATACCCTACACTTTGTACCCTACACTCTACACTCTATACCCTACCCTCTATACCATACACTCTACACTCTATTCCCTACACTCTATACCATACACTCTAAACCCTACACTCTATACCCTACACTATACACTCTATACCCTACAATCTATACCCTACACTCTATGCCCTACACTCTATACCCTACACTCTATACCCTACACTCTACACTCTATACCCTACACTCTATACCATACACTCTATACCCTAAACTCTATACCATACACTCTACACCATACACTCTATACCATACACTCTATACCTACACTCTACACTCTATACCCTGCATTCTATACCCTACACTCTATACCATACACTCTATACCCTACACTCTACACTCTATACCCTACACTCTATACCCTACACTCTATACCCTACACCCTACGCTCTATACCCTACACTCTATACCCTACACTCTATACTCTATACCCTATACTCTATTCCATACATTCTATACCCTACACTCTATACCCTACAGTCTAATCCCTACACTCTACACTCTATACCCTACACTCTATACCCTACACTCTATACCATACACTTTATACCCTACACTCTATACCCTACACTCTACACTCTATTCCATGCACTCTATACCCTACACTCTATACCCTACACTCTACACTCTATACCCTACACTCTACACTCTATACCCTACACTCTATACCCTACACTCTATACTTTATACCCTACAATCTATACCCTACACTATACACTCTATGCCCTACACTCTAATCCCTACACTCTACACTCTATAACCTACACTCTATACACTACACTCCATACTCTACACTCTATACCCTATACTCTACACTCTATACCCTACACTCTATACCATACACTCTAATCCCTACACTCTACACTCTATACCCTACACTCTATACCCTACACTCCATACCCTACACTCTATACCCTACACTCTACACTCTATACCCTACACTCTATACCATACATTCTATACCCTACACTCTATACCCTACACTCTATACCCTACACTCTATACCCTACCCTCTATACCCTACACTCTATACCCTACACTCTACACTCTATACCCTACACTCTATACCATACACTCTATACCCTACACTCTACACTCTATACCCTACACTCTATACCCTACACTCTATACCCTACACTCTACACTCTATACCCTACACTCTATACCCTACACTCTATACTCTACACCGTATACCCTACACTCTACACTCTATACCCTACACTCTATACCCTACACTCTACACCCTACACTCTATACCCTACACTCTACACTCTATACCATACACTCTATACCCTACACTCTACACTCTATACCCTACACTCTATACCCTACACCCTACGCTCTATACCCTACACTCTATACCCTACACTCTATACTCTATACCCTACACTCTATTCCATACATTCTATACCCTACACTCTATACCCTACACTGTAATCAGTACACTCTATACCCTACACTCTATTCCCTACACTCTATACCATACACTCTATACCCTACACTCTATACCCTAGACTCTACACTCTATTCCATGCACTCTATACCCTACACTCTATACCCTACACTCTACACGCTATACCCTACACTCTACACTCTACACTCTATACCCTGCACTCTATACCCTACACCCTACGCTCTATACCCTACACTCTATGCCCTACACTCTATGCTCTATACCCTACACTCTATTCCATACATTCTATACCCTACACTCTATACCCTACACTGTAATCAGTACACTCTACACTCTATACCCTACACTCTATACCCTACACTCTATACCATACAATCCATACCCTACACTCTACACTCTATACCCTACAATCTATACCCTACACTCTACACTCTATACCCTACACTCTATACCCTACACTCTATACCCTACACTCTATACCCTACACTCTACACTCTATACCCTACAATCTATACCCTACACTCTATACCCTACACTCTATACCCTACACTCTACACTCTATACCCTACACTCTATACCCTACACTCTATACCCTACACTCTACACTCTACACTCTATACCCTACACTCTATACCCTACACTCTATACTCTACACTCTATACCCTACACTCTATACACTACACTCTATACCCTACACTCTACACTCTATACCCTACACTCTATACCCTAAACTCTATACCCTACACTCTATACCCTACACTCCATACCCTCCACTCTGTACCCTACACTCTACACTCTATACCCTACACTCTATACCATACGCTCTATACCCTACACTCTATACCCGACACTCTATACCCTACACTATACACTCTATACCCTACACTCTACACTGTATACCATACACTCTATACCCTACACTCTATACCCTACACTCTACACTCTATACCCTACACTCTACACCCTACACTCTATACCATACACTCTATACCCTACACTCTACACTCTATACCCTACACTCTATACCTTACACCGTATACCCTACACCCTACGCTCTATACCCTACACTCTATACCCTACACTCTACACTTAATACCCTACACTCTATTCCATACACTCTATACCCTACACTCTATAAACTACACTCTACACTCTATACCTTACACTCTACACTTTACACTCTATACCCTACACTATATAGCCTACACTCTATACCCTACACTCTATACCCTACACTCTACACTCTATACCCTACATTCTATACCCTACACTCTAATCCCTACACTCTACACTCTATACCCTACACTCTATACCCTACACTCTATACCCTACACTATATACCCTGCACTCTACACTCTGTACCCTACACTCTATGCCCTACACTCTATACCCTACACTCTATACCCTACACTATATACCCTACACTCTACACTCTATACCCTACACTCTATACCATACACTATATACCCTACACTCTACACTCTATTCCCTACACTCTATACCATACACTCTATACCCTTTACTCTATACCCTACACTCTATAACCTACACTATACACTCTATACCCTACACTCTATACCTGACACTCTATACCCTACACTCTACACCCTACACTCTACACTCTATACCGTACACTCTATACCCTACACTCTATACCCTACACTCTACACTTTATACCCTACACTCTATACCCTACACTCTACACTCTATACCCTACTCTTTAAACCCTACACTCTATACCCTACACTCTACACTCTATACCCTACACTCTATACCCTACACTCTACACTCTATACCCTACACTCTATACCCTACACTCTATACCCTACACTCTATACCCTACACTCTTCACCCTACACTTTATAGCTTACACTCTATACCCTACACTCTATACCATTCACTCTATACCCTACACTCTATACCCTACACTCTATACCCTACACCATACACCATACACTCTATACCCTACCCTCTATACCTTACACTCTATACCCTACACTCTACACATTATACCCTACACTATATACCCTACACAATACACTCTATACCCTACACTCTATACCATACACTCTATACCCTACACTCTATACCCTACACTCTACACTCTATACCCTACACTCTACACTCTACACCCTACACTCTACACTTTACACTCTATACTCTACACTCTATACCCTACACTCTATACCCTACACTCTACACTTTATCCCCTACAGTCTATACCCTACACTCTATACCCTACACTCTATACCCTACACGCTATACCCTACACTCTATACCCTACACTCTATACCCTACACTCTATACCCTACATTCTACACCCTACACTCCATACCCTACACCCTATACCCTACACTCTATACCCTACACTCTACACCCTACACTCTATACCCTACACTCTATACCCTACACTCTATACCCTACACTCTACACTCTATACCCTACACTCTATACCCTACACTCTATACCATACACTCTATAACATACACTCTATCCCCTACACTCTATACCATACACTCTACACTCTATACCCTACACTGTATACCCTACTCTCTAAACTCTATACCCTACACTCTACACTCTATACCCTACACTCTATACCCTACAATCTATATCATACACTCTATACCATACACACTATACCATACACTCTACACTCTATACCCTACACTCTATACCCTACACTCTACACTCTATACCCTACACTCTATACCCTACACTCTACACTCTATACCCTACACTCTATACCCTACACTCTATACCATACACTCTATACCATACACTCTATCCCCTACACTCTATCCCATACACTCTACACTCTATACCCTACACTCTACACTCTATACCCTACACTCTACACTCTATACCCTACACTCTACACTCTATACTATACACTCTATACCCTACACTCTACACTCTATACCCTACACTCTATACCCTACACTCTATACCCTACACCCTACGCTCTATACCCTACACTCTATACCCTACGATCTACACACTATACCCTACACTCTATTCCATACACTCTATACCCTACACTCTATACCCTACACTCTACACTCTATACCCTACACTCTACACTTTACACTCTATGCCCTACACTCTATACCCTACACTCTATACTCTATACCCTACACTCTATACCGTACATTCTACACTCTATACCCTACACTCTATACCCTACACTCTAATCCCTACACTTACACTCTATACCCTACACTTTATACCCTACACTCTATACCCTACTCTCTACACTCTATACCCTACACTCTATACCCTACACTTTGTACCCTACACTCTACACTCTATACCCTACCCTCTATACCATACACTCTACACTCTATTCCCTACACTCTATACCATACACTCTAAACCCTACACTCTATACCCTACACTATACACTCTATACCCTACAATCTATACCCTACACTCTATGCCCTACACTCTATACCCTACACTCTATACCCTACACTCTACACTCTATACCCTACACTCTATACCATACACTCTATACCCTAAACTCTATACCATACACTCTACACCATACACTCTATACCATACACTCTATACCTACACTCTACACTCTATACCCTGCATTCTATACCCTACACTCTATACCATACACTCTATACCCTACACTCTACACTCTATACCCTACACTCTATACCCTACACTCTATACCCTACACCCTACGCTCTATACCCTACACTCTATACCCTACACTCTATACTCTATACCCTATACTCTATTCCATACATTCTATACCCTACACTCTATACCCTACAGTCTAATCCCTACACTCTACACTCTATACCCTACACTCTATACCCTACACTCTATACCATACACTTTATACCCTACACTCTATACCCTACACTCTACACTCTATTCCATGCACTCTATACCCTACACTCTATACCCTACACTCTACACTCTATACCCTACACTCTACACTCTATACCCTACACTCTATACCCTACACTCTATACTTTATACCCTACAATCTATACCCTACACTATACACTCTATGCCCTACACTCTAATCCCTACACTCTACACTCTATAACCTACACTCTATACACTACACTCCATACTCTACACTCTATACCCTATACTCTACACTCTATACCCTACACTCTATACCATACACTCTAATCCCTACACTCTACACTCTATACCCTACACTCTATACCCTACACTCCATACCCTACACTCTATACCCTACACTCTACACTCTATACCCTACACTCTATACCATACATTCTATACCCTACACTCTATACCCTACACTCTATACCCTACACTCTATACCCTACCCTCTATACCATACACTTTATACCCTACACTCTATACCCTACACTCTACACTCTATTCCATGCACTCTATACCCTACACTCTATACCCTACACTCTACACTCTATACCCTACACTCTACACTCTATACCCTACACTCTATACCCTACACTCTATACTTTATACCCTACAATCTATACCCTACACTATACACTCTATGCCCTACACTCTAATCCCTACACTCTACACTCTATAACCTACACTCTATACACTACACTCCATACTCTACACTCTATACCCTATACTCTACACTCTATACCCTACACTCTATACCATACACTCTAATCCCTACACTCTACACTCTATACCCTACACTCTATACCCTACACTCCATACCCTACACTCTATACCCTACACTCTACACTCTATACCCTACACTCTATACCATACATTCTATACCCTACACTCTATACCCTACACTCTATACCCTACACTCTATACCCTACCCTCTATACCCTACACTCTATACCCTACACTCTACACTCTATACCCTACACTCTATACCATACACTCTATACCCTACACTCTACACTCTATACCCTACACTCTATACCCTACACTCTATACCCTACACTCTACACTCTATACCCTACACTCTATACCCTACACTCTATACTCTACACCGTATACCCTACACTCTACACTCTATACCCTACACTCTATACCCTACACTCTACACCCTACACTCTATACCCTACACTCTACACTCTATACCATACACTCTATACCCTACACTCTACACTCTATACCCTACACTCTATACCCTACACCCTACGCTCTATACCCTACACTCTATACCCTACACTCTATACTCTATACCCTACACTCTATTCCATACATTCTATACCCTACACTCTATACCCTACACTGTAATCAGTACACTCTATACCCTACACTCTATTCCCTACACTCTATACCATACACTCTATACCCTACACTCTATACCCTAGACTCTACACTCTATTCCATGCACTCTATACCCTACACTCTATACCCTACACTCTACACGCTATACCCTACACTCTACACTCTATACCCTGCACTCTATACCCTACACCCTACGCTCTATACCCTACACTCTATGCCCTACACTCTATGCTCTATACCCTACACTCTATTCCATACATTCTATACCCTACACTCTATACCCTACACTGTAATCAGTACACTCTACACTCTATACCCTACACTCTATACCCTACACTCTATACCATACAATCCATACCCTACACTCTACACTCTATACCCTACAATCTATACCCTACACTCTACACTCTATACCCTACACTCTATACCCTACACTCTATACCCTACACTCTATACCCTACACTCTACACTCTATACCCTACAATCTATACCCTACACTCTATACCCTACACTCTATACCCTACACTCTACACTCTATACCCTACACTCTATACCCTACACTCTATACCCTACACTCTACACTCTACACTCTATACCCTACACTCTATACCCTACACTCTATACTCTACACTCTATACCCTACACTCTATACCCTACACTCTATACCCTACACTCTACACTCTATACCCTACACTCTATACCCTAAACTCTATACCCTACACTCTATACCCTACACTCCATACCCTCCACTCTGTACCCTACACTCTACACTCTATACCCTACACTCTATACCATACGCTCTATACCCTACACTCTATACCCGACACTCTATACCCTACACTATACACTCTATACCCTACACTCTACACTGTATACCATACACTCTATACCCTACACTCTATACCCTACACTCTACACTCTATACCCTACACTCTACACCCTACACTCTATACCATACACTCTATACCCTACACTCTACACTCTATACCCTACACTCTATACCTTACACCGTATACCCTACACCCTACGCTCTATACCCTACACTCTATACCCTACACTCTACACTTAATACCCTACACTCTATTCCATACACTCTATACCCTACACTCTATAAACTACACTCTACACTCTATACCTTACACTCTACACTTTACACTCTATACCCTACACTATATAGCCTACACTCTATACCCTACACTCTATACCCTACACTCTACACTCTATACCCTACATTCTATACCCTACACTCTAATCCCTACACTCTACACTCTATACCCTACACTCTATACCCTACACTCTATACCCTACACTATATACCCTGCACTCTACACTCTGTACCCTACACTCTATGCCCTACACTCTATACCCTACACTCTATACCCTACACTATATACCCTACACTCTACACTCTATACCCTACACTCTATGCCCTACACTCTATACCCTACACTCTATACCCTACACTATATACCCTACACTCTACACTCTATACCCTACACTCTATACCATACACTATATACCCTACACTCTACACTCTATTCCCTACACTCTATACCATACACTCTATACCCTTTACTCTATACCCTACACTCTATAACCTACACTATACACTCTATACCCTACACTCTATACCTGACACTCTATACCCTACACTCTACACCCTACACTCTACACTCTATACCGTACACTCTATACCCTACACTCTATACCCTACACTCTACACTTTATACCCTACACTCTATACCCTACACTCTATACCATACACTCTATACCCTTTACTCTATACCCTACACTCTATACCCTACACTATACACTCTATACCCTACACTCTACACTCTATACCATACACTCTATACCCTACACTCTATACCCTACACTCTACACTCTATACCCTACAATCTATACCCTACACTCTATACCCTACACTATACACTCTATACCCTACACTCTATAACATACACTCTATACCCTACACTCTATAACTTACACTCTGTACCCTACACTGTACACCCTACACTCTACACTCTATACTCTACACTCTATACCCTACACTCTATACCCTACACTCTATACCCTACACTCTACACTTTATACCCTACACTCTATACCCTACACTCTATACTCTACACTCTATACCCTACACTCTACACTCTATACCCTACACTCTATACCCTACACTCTATACTCTATACCCTACACTCTATACCCTACAGGCTATACCCTACACTCTATACCCTACACTCTATACCCTACACTCTATACTCTACACTCTACACCCTACACTCTATACCCTACACTCTATACCCTACACTCTATACCCTACACACTATACCCTACACTCTACACTCTATACCTTACACTCCATACCCTACACGCTATACCATACACTCTATACCACACACTCTATACCCTACACTCTATACCATACACTCTACACTATAAACCCTACACTCTATACCCTACAATCTACACTCTATACCCTACACTCTATACCCTACACTCTACACTCGATACCCTACGCTCTATACCATACACTCTATACCCTAAACTCTATACTATACACACTATACCCTACACTCTATACCCTACACTCTATACCCTACACTCTATACCCTACACTCTATACCTTACACTCTATACCCTACACTCTACACTCTATACCCTACACTCAATACCCTACACTCTATACCCTACACTCTACACCCTACACTTTATAGCTTACACTCTATACCCTACACTCTATACCCTAAACTCTATACCATACACTCTATACCCTACACTCTATACCCTACACTCTATACCCTACACTCTATACCCCACACTCTACACCATACAGTCTATACTCTACCCTCTATACCTTACACTCTATATCCTACACTCTACACAGTATACCCTACACTCTATACCCTACACTCTACACTCTTTACCCTACACTCTATACCATACACTCTATACCCTACACTCTATACCCTACACTCTACACTCTATACCCTACACTCTATACCCTACACTCTACACTTTATACCCTACACTCTATACCCTACACTATATACCCTACACTCTATACCCTACACTCTACACTCTATACCCTACACTCCATACCCTACACTCTATACCCTACACTCTATACCCTACACTCTACACTTTATACCCTACACTCTATACCCCACACTCTATACCATACACTCTATACCCTACACTCTATACCCTACACTCTATACCCTACACTCTACACTCTATACCCTCCACTCTATACCCTACACTCTATACCCTACACTCTACACTTTATACCCTACACTCTATACCCTCCACTCTATACCCTCCACTCTATACCCTACACTCTACACTCTACACCCTACACTCTACACTTTATACCCTACACTCTATACCCTACACTCTATACCCTTCACTCCATACCCTACACGCTATACCCTACACTCTATACCCTACACTCTATACCCTACACTCTATTCCCTACACTCTACACCCTACACTCTATACCCTACACCCTATACCCTACACTCTATACCCTACACTCAACACCCTACACTCTATACCCTACACTCTATACCCTACACTCTATACCCTACATTCTATACCCTACACTCTACACTCTATACCCTACATTCTACACTCGATACCCTACACTCTATACCCTACAATCTATACCATACACTCTATACCATACACTCTATACCATACACTCTATCCCCTACACTCTATACCATACACTCTACACTCTATACCCTACACTCTACACCCTACACTCTATACCCTACATTCTCTACCCTACACTCTATACCATACACTGTATACCATACACTCTATCCCCTACACTCTATACCATACACTTTACGCTCTATACCCTACTTTCTATACCCTACACTCTGCACTCTATACCCTACACCCTATACCCTACACTCTACACTCTATACCCTACACTCTACACTCTATACCCTACACTCTACACCCTACACTCTATACCATACACTCTATACCCTACACTCTACACTCTATACCCTACACTCTATACCCTACACTCTATACCCTACACCCTACGCTCTATACCCTACACTCTATACCCTACACTCTACACTCTATACCCTACACTCTATTCCATACACTCTATACCCTACACTCTATACCCTACACTCTACACTCTATACCCTACACTCTACACTTTACAATCTATACCCTACACTCTATACTCTATACCCTACACTCTATACCGTACATTCTACACTCTATACCCTACACTCTATACCCTACACTCTAATCCCTACACTCTACACTCTATACCCTACACTCTATACCCTACACTCTATACCTTACACTCTACACCCTACACTCTTTACCCTACACTCTATACCCTACACTCTATACCCTACACTCTACACTCTATACCCTACACTCTATACCGTACACTCTACACTCTATTCCCTACACTCTATACCATACACTCTATACCCTACACTCTATACCCTACACTATACACTCTATACCCTACACTCTACACTCTATACCATACACTCTATACCCTACACTCTATACCCTACACTCTACACTCTATACCCTACAATCTATACCCTACACTCTACACCCTACACTCTATACCCTACAATCTACACTCTTTACCCTACACTCTATACCATACACTCTATACCCTACACTCTATACCATACACTCTACACCATACACTCTATACCATACACTCTATACCCCACACTCTACACTCTATACCCTACACTCTATACCCTACACTCTATACCATACACTCTATACCCTACACTCTATACCCTACACTATACACTCTATACCCTACACTCTACACCATACACTCTATACCCTACACTCTATACTCTACGCTATACACTCTATACCTTACAATCTATACCTTACACTATTTACCCTACACTCTATACCCTACACTCTATACCCTACACTCTACACTCTATAACCTACACTCTATACCATACACTCTATATCCTACACTCTATGCCCTACACTCTATACCCTACACTCTACACTCTATACCCTACACTCTATACCATACACTCTATACCCTACACTCTATGCCCTACACTCTAATCTCCATACCATACACTCTATACCCTACACTCTATAACATACATTCTACACCCTACACTCTATACCATACACTCTATACCATACACTCTACACTCTATACCATACACTCTATACCCTACACTCTACACTTTATACCCTACACTCTATACCCTACAATCTATACCCTACACTCTATACCCTACACGCTATACCCTACACTCTATACCCTACACTCTATACCCTACACTCTACACTCTATACCCTACACTCTATACCATACACTCTATACCCTACACTCTACACTCTATACCCTACACTCTATACCATACACTCTATACCATACACTATATGCCCTACACTCTAATCTCCATACCATACACTCTATACCCTACACTCTACACTCTATACCCTACACTCTACACTTTACAATCTATACCCTACACTCTATACTCTATACCCTACACTCTATACCGTACATTCTACACTCTATACCCTACACTCTATACCCTACACTCTAATCCCTACACTCTACACTCTATACCCTACACTCTATACCCTACACTCTATACCTTACACTCTACACCCTACACTCTTTACCCTACACTCTATACCCTACACTCTATACCCTACACTCTACACTCTATACCCTACACTCTATACCGTACACTCTACACTCTATTCCCTACACTCTATACCATACACTCTATACCCTACACTCTATACCCTACACTATACACTCTATACCCTACACTCTACACTCTATACCATACACTCTATACCCTACACTCTATACCCTACACTCTACACTCTATACCCTACAATCTATACCCTACACTCTATACCCTACACTCTACACCCTACACTCTATACCCTACAATCTACACTCTTTACCCTACACTCTATACCATACACTCTATACCCTACACTCTATACCATACACTCTACACCATACACTCTATACCATACACTCTATACCCCACACTCTACACTCTATACCCTACACTCTATACCCTACACTCTATACCATACACTCTATACCCTACACTCTATACCCTACACTATACACTCTATACCCTACACTCTACACCATACACTCTATACCCTACACTCTATACTCTACGCTATACACTCTATACCTTACAATCTATACCTTACACTATTTACCCTACACTCTATACCCTACACTCTATACCCTACACTCTACACTCTATAACCTACACTCTATACCATACACTCTATATCCTACACTCTATGCCCTACACTCTATACCCTACACTCTACACTCTATACCCTACACTCTATACCATACACTCTATACCCTACACTCTATGCCCTACACTCTAATCTCCATACCATACACTCTATACCCTACACTCTATAACATACATTCTACACCCTACACTCTATACCATACACTCTATACCATACACTCTACACTCTATACCATACACTCTATACCCTACACTCTACACTTTATACCCTACACTCTATACCCTACAATCTATACCCTACACTCTATACCCTACACGCTATACCCTACACTCTATACCCTACACTCTATACCCTACACTCTACACTCTATACCCTACACTCTATACCATACACTCTATACCCTACACTCTACACTCTATACCCTACACTCTATACCATACACTCTATACCATACACTATATGCCCTACACTCTAATCTCCATACCATACACTCTGTACCCTACACTCTATAACATACATTCTACACCCTACACTCTATACCATACACTCTATACCCTACACTCTACACTCTATACCATACACTCTAAACCCTACACGCTACACTCTATACCCTAAACTCTAAACCCTACACTCTATACCCTAAACTCTATACCCTACACTCTATACCCTACACTCTATACCCTACACTCTACACTCTATACCCTACACTCTATACCGTACACTCTATACCATACACTCTATACCATACACTCTATATCATACCCTCTATACCCTACACTCTATACCCTACACTCTACACTCTATACCCTACACTCTACACTCTATACCCTACACTCTATACATTACAATCTATACCATACACTCTATACCATACACTCTATACCCTACACTCTATACCTCACACTCTACACTCTATCCCCTGCACTCTATACCATACACCCTACACTCTATACCATACACTCTGTACCCTACACTCTAAACTCTATACCCTACACTCTATACCCTACACTCTATACCCTACACCCTACGCTCTATACCCTACACTCTATACCCTACACTCAACACTCTATACCCTACACTTTATTCCATACACTCTATACCCTACACTCTATACCCTACACTCTACACTCTATACCATACACTCTACACTTTACACTCTATACCCTACACTCTATACCCTACACTCTATACTCTATACCCTACACTCTATACTCTATACCATACACTCTATACCGTACATTCTACACTCTATACCCTACACTCTATACCCTACACTCTAATCCCTACACTCTATACCCTACACTCTATACCCTACACTCTATACCCTACACTCTACACTCTATACCCTACACTCTATACCATACACTCTATACCCTACACTCTATACCCTACACTCTATACCCTACACTCTACACTCTATACCCTACACTCTATACCATACACTCTATACCCTACACTCTACACTCTATTCCCTACACTCTATACCATACACTCTATACCCTACACTCTTTACCCTACACTATACACTCTATACCCTACACTCTACACTCTATACCATAGACTCTATACCCTACAATCTACACTCTATACCCTACAATCTATACCCTACACTCTATACCCTACACTTTATACCCTACACTCTATACCTTACACTCTATACCCTACACTCTACACCCTACACTCTACACTCTATACCCTACACTCTATAACCTACACTCTATACCCTACACTCTTTACCCTACTCTCTACACTTTATACCCTACACTCTACACTCTATACCCTACACTCTATACCCTACACTCTACACTCTATACCCTACACTCTACACTCTATTCCCTACACTCTATACCATACTCTCTATACCCTACACTTTTTACCCTACAATATACACTCTATACCCTACACTCTACACTCTATACCATACACTCTATACCCTACACTCTATACCCTACACTCTACACTCTATACCCTACAATATATACCCTACACTCTATACCCTACACTCTAAACCCTACACTCTATACCCTACACTCTACACTCTATACCCTACACTCTATACCATACACTCTATACCCTACACTCTATACCCTACACTCTATACCCTACACTCTACACTCTATGCCCTACACTCAATAACATACACTTTATACCGTACACTCTATACCTTACACTCTATACCCTACACTCTACACCCTACACTCTACAATCTATACCCTACACTCTATGACCTACACTCTATACCCTACACTCTATACCCTACTCTCTACACTTTATACCCTACACTCTACACTCTATAACCTACAATCTACACCCTACACTCCACACTCTATACCCTACACTCTATAACCTACACTCTATACCCTACACTCTATATCCTACTCTCTACACTTTATACCCTACACTCTACACTCTATACCCTACACTCTATACCCTATACTCTACACCCTACACTCTACACTCTATACCCTACACTCTATAACCTACACTCTATACCCTACACTCTATACCCTACTCTCTACACTTTATACCCTACACTCTACACTCTATACCCTACACTCTATACCCTACACTCTACACTCTATACCCTACACTCTATACCCTACACTCTACACTCTATACCCTACACTCTACACTCTATACCCTACTCTTTAAACCCTACACTCTATACCCTACACTCTACACTCTATACCCTACACTCTATACCCTACACTCTACACTCTATACCCTACACTCTATACCCTACACTCTATACCCTACACTCTTCACCCTACACTTTATAGCTTACACTCTATACCCTACACTCTATACCATTCACTCTATACCCTACACTCTATACCCTACACTCTATACCCTACACTCTACACCATACACCATACACTCTATACCCTACCCTCTATACCTTACACTCTATACCCTACACTCTACACATTATACCCTACACTATATACCCTACACAATACACTCTATACCCTACACTCTATACCATACACTCTATACCCTACACTCTATACCCTACACTCTATACCCTACACTCTACACTCTACACCCTACACTCTACACTTTACACTCTATAATCTACACTCTATACCCTACACTCTATACCCTACACTCTACACTTTATCCCCTACAGTCTATACCCTACACTCTATACCCTACACTCTATACCCTACACGCTATACCCTACACTCTATACCCTACACTCTATACCCTACACTCTATACCCTACATTCTACACCCTACACTCCATACCCTACACCCTATACCCTACACTCTATACCCTACACTCTACACCCTACACTCTATACCCTACACTCTATACCCTACACTCTATACCCTACACTCTATACCCTACACTCTACACTCTATACCCTACACTCTATACCCTACACTCTATACCATACACTCTATAACATACACTCTATCCCCTACACTCTATACCATACACTCTACACTCTATACCCTACACTGTATACCCTACTCTCTAAACTCTATACCCTACACTCTACACTCTATACCCTACACTCTATACCCTACAATCTATATCATACACTCTATACCATACACACTATACCATACACTCTACACTCTATACCCTACACTCTATACCCTACACTCTACACTCTATACCCTACACTCTATACCCTACACTCTACACTCTATACCCTACACTCTATACCCTACACTCTATACCATACACTCTATACCATACACTCTATCCCCTACACTCTATCCCATACACTCTACACTCTATACCCTACACTCTACACTCTATACCCTACACTCTACACTCTATACCCTACACTCTACACCCTACACTCTATACTATACACTCTATACCCTACACTCTACACTCTATACCCTACACTCTATACCCTACACTCTATACCCTACACCCTACGCTCTATACCCTACACTCTATACCCTACGATCCACACACTATACCCTACACTCTATTCCATACACTCTATTCCATACACTCTATACCCTACACTCTATACCCTACACTCTACACTCTATACCCTACACTCTACACTTTACACTCTATGCCCTACACTCTATACCCTACACTCTATACTCTATACCCTACACTCTATACCGTACATTCTACACTCTATACCCTACACTCTATACCCTACACTCTAATCCCTACACTTACACTCTATACTCTACACTTTATACCCTACACTCTATACCCTACTCTCTACACTCTATACCCTACACTCTATACCCTACTCTCTACACTTTATACCCTACTCTCTACACTCTATAACCTACAATCTACACCCTACACTCCACACTCTATACCCTACACTCTATAACCTACACTCTATACCCTACACTCTATATCCTACTCTCTACACTTTATACCCTACACTCTACACTCTATACCCTACACTCTATACCCTATACTCTACACCCTACACTCTACACTCTATACCCTACACTCTATAACCTACACTCTATACCCTACACTCTATACCCTACTCTCTACACTTTATACCCTACACTCTACACTCTATACCCTACACTCTATACCCTACACTCTACACTCTATACCCTACACTCTATACCCTACACTCTACACTCTATACCCTACACTCTACACTCTATACCCTACTCTTTAAACCCTACACTCTATACCCTACACTCTACACTCTATACCCTACACTCTACACTCTATACCCTACACTCTATACCCTACACTCTATACCCTACACTCTATACCCTACACTCTTCACCCTACACTTTATAGCTTACACTCTATACCCTACACTCTATACCATTCACTCTATACCCTACACTCTATACCCTACACTCTATACCCTACACCATACACCATACACTCTATACCCTACCCTCTATACCTTACACTCTATACCCTACACTATACACATTATACCCTACACTATATACCCTACACAATACACTCTATACCCTACACTCTATACCATACACTCTATACCCTACACTCTATACCCTACACTCTACACTCTATACCCTACACTCTACACTCTACACCCTACACTCTACACTTTACACTCTATACTCTACACTCTATACCCTACACTCTATACCCTACACTCTACACTTTATCCCCTACAGTCTATACCCTACACTCTATACCCTACACTCTATACCCTACACGCTATACCCTACACTCTATACCCTACACTCTATACCCTACACTCTATACCCTACATTCTACACCCTACACTCCATACCCTACACCCTATACCCTACACTCTATACCCTACACTCTACACCCTACACTCTATACCCTACACTCTATACCCTACACTCTATACCCTACACTCTATACCCTACACTCTACACTCTATACCCTACACTCTATACCCTACACTCTATACCATACACTCTATAACATACACTCTATCCCCTACACTCTATACCATACACTCTACACTCTATACCCTACACTGTATACCCTACTCTCTAAACTCTATACCCTACACTCTACACTCTATACCCTACACTCTATACCCTACAATCTATATCATACACTCTATACCATACACACTATACCATACACTCTACACTCTATACCCTACACTCTATACCCTACACTCTACACTCTATACCCTACACTCTATACCCTACACTCTACACTCTATACCCTACACTCTATACCCTACACTCTATACCATACACTCTATACCATACACTCTATCCCCTACACTCTATCCCATACACTCTACACTCTATACCCTACACTCTACACTCTATACCCTACACTCTACACCCTACACTCTATACTATACACTCTATACCCTACACTCTACACTCTATACCCTACACTCTATACCCTACACTCTATACCCTACACCCTACGCTCTATACCCTACACTCTATACCCTACGATCTACACACTATACCCTACACTCTATTCCATACACTCTATACCCTACACTCTATACCCTACACTCTACACTCTATACCCTACACTCTACACTTTACACTCTATGCCCTACACTCTATACCCTACACTCTATACCCTACACTCTATACCGTACATTCTACACTCTATACCCTACACTCTATACCCTACACTCTAATCCCTACACTTACACTCTATACCCTACACTTTGTACCCTACACTCTACACTCTATACCCTACCCTCTATA
>NW_027194636.1:0-125394 GCF_032444005.1 Ranitomeya imitator
AACAAGAAACCACCAAAAATTTTAACCAGTCATCGTTCTCACAACACTGAGGACCAGTCATTCGAAATGACTTCTCCATGCATTTTATGCATTGGTAAAAGCACTATGATGAAAAGTGTGATATGTTTTCAGGTATCTCCTATACTAATAGAGCCACATGCTCACCGGTTTGCCACATGATGTAGGCCTATGGACTGAACAAGAAACCACCAAAAATTTTAACCAGTCATCGTTCTCACAACACTGAGGACCAGTCATTCGAAATGACTTCTCCATGCATTTTATGCATTGGTAAAAGCACTATGATGAAAAGTGTGATATGTTTTCAGGTATCTCCTATACTAATAGAGCCACATGCTCACCGGTTTGCCACATGATGTAGGCCTATGGACTGAACAAGAAACCACCAAAAATTTTAACCAGTCATCGTTCTCACAACACTGAGGACCAGTCATTCGAAATGACTTCTCCATGCATTTTATGCATTGGTAAAAGCACTATGATGAAAAGTGTGATATGTTTTCAGGTATCTCCTATACTAATAGAGCCACATGCTCACCGGTTTGCCACATGATGTAGGCCTATGGACTGAACAAGAAACCACCAAAAATTTTTTTTTTTTTCCAAATAATCTTTATTGGATTTTAACAATTAACTGGGCAGGAATGGAAAAGGGAAAAGTGGGGATGCGGGGAGAGGGAAGGGGGGAGTGGAGGGGGGGCTGGAAGGAAGGGGGGGAGAACGTGGGAAGACAGAAGGGGGAGAGAAGACACTTGAAGTAAGCGACAACAGGTAACCAAATTTGTTAAATGATAAAACAGCATTTGGAAGGTGAATAATTATAATTATATTTATAATACATTTGCTCACGAAAGAGGGGTAGACTCACGGAGCAGTCCTGAATTGCAGACACTTTAGATCAAAGTCCGGTTCGCTTTGTGCCAATTTCAACTGATAATTGCTACGGGAAGACTTCTTCCCAACGAGCCCATTTTTTCGAGCATTTTTTGAGGCTGTCATTATTTAGGGCGAATTTTTGCTCGTATGTTCTATGGAGGTCAATACGATCCTTGATCTCTTGGAATGATGGAGGTTTAGGCTTTTTCCAATTGTATGCGATGGCATTTTTGGTGATTAAGAGAATATTAATGACCAACGCTTTGAGAGGAAAGTGTGTGTCGCTTAATCCCACAGAGAGCAATGCCATCTGAGGAGTCAGGATGAAGTTTTTATTCAGAAGTACTCCAATCAAGCCAGAGATTTTAGACCAAAGAGATTTAATTTTGGGACAGCTCCAGAAGATATGGAGCAGATTGCCCCTGTGTCCGCACGCCCTCCAACAATCTGGGGAGGTATGACCCCCTATCATAGACAGTCTTGCTGGGGTGAGGTACCAGCGTGTGACTAGTTTGAAATAGGACTCTTGTAATGACATAGAAATGGAAGCTGAGTATGAGTGGACCAACGCGCTTTCCCATTCATCTGGGTCAATTATTGTCTGGAGATCTTGCTCCCATTTAAGCATGGAAGGGGATTTCGCGAAGTCTGAATCATGGTTGAACCAGCTATAGATATATCTGTAGCTCCAGAAAATATTGTGGTCAGGGTTACAAATCAGATTTATAGCCGCTTCAGAGAAGCTAGGCTTTTTTGATACGAATTTCTGACATTGATCCTTGAGGATCATGTACTCAAAAAACATAGCAGAGGGGACATTGTAAGTGTTTTTGAGAGAATTAAAAGGGATAAAATTTTCTCCGTCAAATATATGGGAAAGTTTTGTGATTTTGTAGTCGGACCATTTGGGGTTGACCATTTTGTTATGCAACTCAAATATATAAGAGATAGCCAGATTTTTCAGAGACTCGAATCTTTCAGTTCCTCTTTTGGGCCTAGCAAATTTGGACCATGCATTACTTATTGCAATAAAAATTGGGTGGGATTTATTACTAGAATTTTTTATATTCATGAGCTGGTTTAGGATCAATTTTCTAGGGGCTCTATCCAGGTTCAAAGATGATTCGATCTCCAGCCAGGCTGGGTGTTCTGATTTAGACCACCAGGAGCAACTTTGTTTAATCAGGTTTGTGTGGTAATGAGCCAAAATGTTGGGAAGGCCCATTCCCCCTGACGCTTTATTTCTGTAGAGAGTACTAATAGCTACTCTAGCTTTTTTCTTGTTCCATAAGAACTTGTTGATCAGAGTTTGGATGTTAGATAAGTAAGAGGTTGAGATAGGAACAGGGATGGACCTAAATATATATAGAATTTTAGGGATTATAAATGTTTTTACTGATAAGTTCTTTCCCCACCATGAGAGATCTCTCCCTGCAAAGTGGTTCAGATCAGATGAGATAGTTTTGATTAAGATGTCAAGGTTGGTAGGGACGAGAGAATCTATATTTTTTGTGATTTTTATCCCCAGATAGGTGAAATCGCTAGTTGCCCAGCTCCACGAGGTTGCTTTTGATAATTCTTTGATTTGAGTGGGGTCGAGGTTAAATTGCATAATTTGGGATTTGGTTTTATTGATTTTGAAGTATGAGAGCTGGGAGAAGGTATCTAATAATTTTTGGGTAGCAGGAACAGAAACTATAGGGTTCGTCAGGGTCAGGATGACATCGTCGGCGAAGAGGCCGATTTTGAATTCTCTATTTTTTGTTTGGATGCCGGTTATGCTATTATCTTTTCTTATTGACTGAGCCAGAGGCTCCATCGCCAAAGCGAACAGCAAAGGGGACAGGGGGCAACCCTGACGTGTACCGTTTGTAATTAAAAAAGGAGATGAAAGGTGATTATTGGAAAAAACCCTGGCGGTGGGACCCGAGTACAGAGCCATGATTGCAGAGATAGAATTTGGGTTAAAACCGAATTGTTGTAGAGTGAGTTTTAAGTATGACCAGTTCAAACGGTCAAACGCCTTTTCTGCGTCCAGTGAGGCAAAAATTGAGGGGATTTTTTTTGAATTGATAAGCTTCATCAGGTTTATAATTCTTCTAGTTCCATCGCTCGATTGTCTGCCCCTGACAAACCCTATCTGATCGTTAACTATTAAATTCGGAAGGAAATTATTGATTCTATTTGCAATGATTTTGGAATATAGTTTGATGTCTGAATTGACTAAGGATATTGGCCTATAGTTTGGAAGATGGACTGGGTCGCCTTTGGCTTTGGGGATTAAGATGATTGAGGCCTCCAACATTTCTTTTGGGAACTTGCCAAGAGTTGCAGCAGAATTAAAGATTTTAGACATGTGTGGGGCTAGGATCTCACTGAAAGATTTGAAATACTCGTTGGTGAAGCCGTCCGGCCCTGGGGCTTTCAGAGATTTTAATTTTTTAATGTTTTCGGAAATTTCTTCAGGGGAGAACGGGGCGGTGAGTACATCTATGTTTTCCGGCGTTAGTCTAGGTAGATTAAGATTTGACAAGAATTTTTTAATATCAGTGTCCAATGGTTGTACTAGTTGGGGGTTCGAGTTGAGATTGTATAAATCAGAATAAAAGGCAGCAAACGCCTCCACTATGTCCTGCGGGTGCGTAAGCATGCGACCACCTGGGGGTACTATTTTTATGATCCTATTTTGGATCCTTTGCTTCTTCAATCTGTTTAGCATGAACCTGTTAGGCTTGTTTAGGGAGGTAAATTGTTTGAATTTTAAAGACCCAATTGACGCGTCATAAAAGGAGAAGATTATGGTCCTCAACTCCTGCCTAAGGGACATCAGTTCAGTATGTTGACTGGGAGAGTGGATGGTTGAGTTAGCAAGTTCTGTTTCCTTGATTTTTATTTTTGACTGTAACTCTTTTATTTTGGCCCTATTTTGCTTTTTTTCCCTAGCGGAAATTTGGATTAAGGCCCCTCTGACCACAGCCTTATGGGCGTTCCAGAGGGTGAATGGGTCAATTGAATCTGAATTATTCTCTCTAAAGTAATTTTTGATAGTCTGGTTTATTGCGTTTTTATGGACTGGATTACAAAGAATAGAAGAGTTGCACCTCCATGAAATGTGAGATTTGGATGCTGGACCGTAAGTTAGTTCTGCAGTGACAGGGGAGTGGTCTGAGATTGTTTTAGGAAGGATTGAGATTTTTCTAAATTTTGGTAGTGAAAAAATGTTGGAGATTATCAGGTCGATTCTAGAGGCGGAATGATGCACGTCAGAAAAGTGAGTGTACTCAATAGAGGTGGTGTTGAGACATCTGAAAATGTCATACATTTCATTTTGGTGGAGCCATTTGTTTAGGGTCAAATATTTATGCCTGTTTTGGGATGAGGAGTCGAGGTGGCCATCAGGAACCGCGTTGAAATCTCCCACCACTACTAAGTCACCCTTCTTTATTTCCAACACCTTTCTCATGAGCCTATCCAGAAATCTAATTTGGCCTTTGTTCGGGACGTATATGTTGACAATAGTGAAAGGATGGTTATTGATGTTACCGATTAGGATATGAAAATTACCTTTTGAGTCCTTACATTCCTTGATGAGTTCAAATGATACATTGTGACTAATTATGGTCATAACACCGGCTTTCTTTTTGCTGCCACAAGATTCGAAAACCTGTGAGAACTTTCTATCTGTAAATTTTGGGTGATCGTTGGCTCTAAATTTGGTTTCTTGTATGCACATGATATCGGACTTTGATCTAACCAGTTCATTTTTGATAGAGGACCTCTTTCTCGGGATGTTAAGACCCCTAACATTATATGTCATTATCTTAAGAGACATGTTTGATTAAGGGTGGAGGGATATGAAGAAGTTATTCACCTGTGGATACCTGTAAGTAAATTTAGAAACTTATATAACAGAAATACACTAAAAAATTACTTTTAGTGTGCAGTAAGATCAAGATACAAAGTAAAACAACACACACTTGAAAACTTGACTTGTCCTCTCCGAAGAAACCCTCCAGTGGGTTCTTCGCTGCTCGGGGGAAAGTTCGTGAAAGAGCTCTGGATGGAACTTGAGGTATCCTCCGAGTTATAGAAAAAGTGGACAAAGGAATACAAAATTTTAATATAAACATTATGAACACTATAAACATTATGAACATTATAACATTGGTAACATCTTGGACCTTGAAACCCCCTACAAGGAATTATTTATAGGCAGCAGGTTAAGGTCATATCGTATAGATTACTCAGGGAAAGATAACACTTACACTAAACTAAGTGATAGAAGAGATGAATCTTTCTCCGTCTTCAGGAGTACTGATGGGGATAGTTTTACTTTTGTATTGTACCAGAAGCTTCAGCGGGAACCCCCATTTATATGAGATTCCCATGTCTTTCAGAGAATTTGTCACTTTCTTAAAGGCTCTCCTACCCTCCAGAGTCTCTCTGGATAGATCCGCGAATAGTTTTAAGTTCTCAAAGGGCTCAGGGAACTTTTTCTCCACTTTGATAAAGTTTTGAAGCTGTTCTTTTATGTGGAAAAAGTGAATCCTAAGAATTGTGTCTCTAGGAAGGTCTGCAGCAACGCTTGAGGGCTTGGGCAGTCTATGGATCCTGTCTATTGTGAGCTCTTGGGGTGAAATGGATGGGATAACTTTTTTAATCAAGGATTGGGCGAAGTTGAGGAGTTTGTCTGGGGTGACGTTTTCGGGGATGCCGCGAATTTTTACGTTATTACGTCTGCTTCTGTCCTCCAGGTCAGCCATTTTTAATCTGAGTCGGTTTACTTCTGACCTGAGATCTTTATTTTCGGCTGTATGCCTGGCCACAGTTTTCTCCAACCCCTTAATTTTTTCCTCCTGTTTTCCTAATTTTTCAGTGAACATCTCCATTGATTTATGTATCTGGCTAGAGTGTTTTTCAAAATTGAGGTGCATTTCCTCTCTGATTTGTTTGGTTATTACTTTCATATGAGCATCCATCATGCTCAGGAAATGTGAAGTAGAGTCCTCTAAGCCAGTTTGTGCATTTTTTGTTCTTCTTCTCACTGGGCTTGCGTTCGGAGAAAAATCTTCCGAGTCGTAGCCCGAGTAATCGGAAGCAACTTTTCTCTCATCCCCCCACTCAACTGGACCCGGCCTTTTTTTTGAAATGGACGTATCCATTTCTGTGTCCTTGTTGTGGTGTTGTGAAGGTTTGTTTTGGGACTTGTTACGTTGTACTGATTTGTCACCTGGACTGTTAAGAGGGGTCCTTGGGGACCTAGATCTAGATCTGGCCTTAACTGGGCTTATAACATTTACCAGATCTAGGGAGGGATTGCGACCTGATGAGTATGGTTTATTGGATTTTTGAGAGTTGGGCTGGGGGAGCTTTGAGATGTAGTTTTTGGCATTTGAGCGGCTCATTGTTACTGAGTAGTAAACTGATTATTAGAGAAATTTGGTGTTAGGACTGTGTGACTGGCCGAATCCAATGCGCAGCAATATCACAAACACACGCAAGTATTTCACAGCCACTCTCTGGGCCAAATCAGCCCACCGATGCAACAAATGTGCAGTAAGGAAATATTATCACTAGGAACTCTCACTGAGCCCACTCCCTGAGTCTATACAGGAGATTATATACACAGTTATGCGCTCCTTTAACCTTTAAGTAGTATAAAGAAGATATGGTAAGCTAAACACTCAAATGTAGCAGAGAGTGCTGAACGGCCGGTGAGCAATGAGTTAAACTGTGTGAAACTGAGTGAAAGTGAGACAGGAATTATCAATATATAGCAGTGTTTGCTGAGGGTATGGGCCAGTGAGTCAGATGTGGGCCCCTTGATCCCTGTCTCAGAGAAGTCAGATTTTTCTAGAGATGTAGCAGAGCCGAGCGAGCTCTGTCTGGTACTATGTTAGACTATAAGAAATAACAGAACGTCACATATAATCCAGCGCTGGGCACAACAAATACAAAACAATATATTAACTGTGAATTCTTGTTTCTTCTTGTTCACTAACTCCCACTCCAGAAATCCTCATAGATTCCAGGAGGGAAAGGGTAAAATGCAGGGTGCTTGGTTGTACAAACAGGAGTTGCTGAGCAGCTTTCCCTAAGAGCTTGTATCTGGGAGCTGTGGGAATCCCAGGAATTTAGCTGTGTGGGGTTGAGTTCACAGGTGGTTAATCACTCCTCAACACAGTTAGAGGTTAGCAGTAAATATCAGACTCAGTAAAGACTGCTTAAGTGAACATCAGCGATGAAGGAGTTAGTTACCGGCTTTACCGGTGTGGGAGCCGCCGCTCAGTTGTCTGGTGCGGCTTAATGTGGCTCAGGGGTTCCCTCCAGGGAGCCCTTATGTTTTGCAGAGGGGGGGAGAGAGGGGGGGGGGGCCGTCCGAACGGCGTGCACAGCGATGTGAATATATGCGTGGGGGGGGGGGCGCCCGGGATATCAGCTGCAAGTGGGCGCTGAAGTTTGCAGGGTCAATACTGCAGCCGCACAAGGGTTAAGGTCTCTGAGTGCTGTGCCCGGGAAGTGAGAGGGGGGAGCACAGTAAATCAGCCGCAGGTGCGGCGCTGCTGTGCTGCAGGCTCTTGCTGCAGCTATGCAGGGGTTAATCCTGCCGAGTGCTGTGCCCGGGAAGTGAGTGGGGGAGCCCGGTAAAACAGCCGCTGGTGCGGCGCTGCTGTGCTGCAGACTCAGGCTGCAGCGACACTGCTGATGATAAGTTCCGAGTGCTGGGGCCGGGACTGAGGGGGAGGGTGAATCGCCAGGACGCGGTCACCTTACCCGATGCTGAGCGTGGATCCGCTGCTGTGTTCGCGCTTCTGCAGCGCTCCGGAGTGGGGAGGACCGCTGGAGGTCTTCAGCCTCTCCAGCGCGCCTGGCACAGCGCGGCTGAAGGGCTCTTTGCGAGCTGCTCGGCACCCGCCTTGTCGTCAGGGAGAGGTGGAGGAGGGGAGCGCACCCCCGCGCCCTCCTCCCCGGGTCCCGGCGGCCGCGGGGAATAGATGCTGCAGCGTCCTCTGCTACTTCACTCAGCCCGCAGCTCCTGCGGGACTGAGGCTTGGGGCTGCAGAGGGGGAGAGGAGAGCGCACCGCAGCGCTCACCCTCTCCGGGTAAATGCTTCTCGGCGGCCGCTGTGTGCTGGTGCTGGGGCGGCTCTGACTGCTTCAGTCAGACCGCGCCAGCACTCGCTGCTGATCTCAGGCTCCGGCGGTGTGTGAAGCTGTGTGTTCTGCCCCCTGCTCGCCCGCCCTGCAAGGGGGAGGAGGGGAGCCCTTCGGACTGATGTTGGGCCCGACCTGCGGAGCCGCAGTGGATGGGTCCGGGCGAGGGGGGGATTCGTTTTCACAGCACCTGTGGGATTTGAGCCGAGGGGTCCAGCAGGGGGGCCCTCTTGTGTGCAGATCTTCTTTGCCCAGCAATAAGGGCTTACCGGGAGGCTTTGTGGTCAGGCCAAAGACATGGCCTCAGACATGCGGCTAGGCCCAAAGCCTTCAAAGTCTTCAAATAGTGTCCGATTTTGACAATAAAGGTCTCCAAATGACCCCGATAGTCTTGGGAGTCAGTATCCACTGCCCAAAGGTGAGAAAAAACGATTTAGATTGTAGATGTGTGCCGATTTAGAGGATGCCTCCTCAGAGCTCTCTGGCAGCACAACCTACACCATTGCTGCCTAGGCCACGCCCCCGAAACCACCAAAAATTTTAACCAGTCATCGTTCTCACAACACTGAGGACCAGTCATTCGAAATGACTTCTCCATGCATTTTATGCATTGGTAAAAGCACTATGATGAAAAGTGTGATATGTTTTCAGGTATCTCCTATACTAATAGAGCCACATGCTCACCGGTTTGCCACATGATGTAGGCCTATGGACTGAACAAGAAACCACCAAAAATTTTAACCAGTCATCGTTCTCACAACACTGAGGACCAGTCATTCGAAATGACTTCTCCATGCATTTTATGCATTGGTAAAAGCACTATGATGAAAAGTGTGATATGTTTTCAGGTATCTCCTATACTAATAGAGCCACATGCTCACCGGTTTGCCACATGATGTAGGCCTATGGACTGAACAAGAAACCACCAAAAATTTTAACCAGTCATCGTTCTCACAACACTGAGGACCAGTCATTCGAAATGACTTCTCCATGCATTTTATGCATTGGTAAAAGCACTATGATGAAAAGTGTGATATGTTTTCAGGTATCTCCTATACTAATAGAGCCACATGCTCACCGGTTTGCCACATGATGTAGGCCTATGGACTGAACAAAAAACCACCAAAAATTTTAACCAGTCATCGTTCTCACAACACTGAGGACCAGTCATTCGAAATGACTTCTCCATGCATTTTATGCATTGGTAAAAGCACTATGATGAAAAGTGTGATATGTTTTCAGGTATCTCCTATACTAATAGAGCCACATGCTCACCGGTTTGCCACATGATGTAGGCCTATGGACTGAACAAGAAACCACCAAAAATTTTAACCAGTCATCGTTCTCACAACACTGAGGACCAGTCATTCGAAATGACTTCTCCATGCATTTTATGCATTGGTAAAAGCACTATGATGAAAAGTGTGATATGTTTTCAGGTATCTCCTATACTAATAGAGCCACATGCTCACCGGTTTGCCACATGATGTAGGCCTATGGACTGAACAAGAAACCACCAAAAATTTTAACCAGTCATCGTTCTCACAACACTGAGGACCAGTCATTCGAAATGACTTCTCCATGCATTTTATGCATTGGTAAAAGCACTATGATGAAAAGTGTGATATGTTTTCAGGTATCTCCTATACTAATAGAGCCACATGCTCACCGGTTTGCCACACGATGTAGGCCTATGGACTGAACAAGAAACCACCAAAAATTTTAACCAGTCATCGTTCTCACAACACTGAGGACCAGTCATTCGAAATGACTTCTCCATGCATTTTATGCATTGGTAAAAGCACTATGATGAAAAGTGTGATATGTTTTCAGGTATCTCCTATACTAATAGAGCCACATGCTCACCGGTTTGCCACATGATGTAGGCCTATGGACTGAACAAGAAACCACCAAAAATTTTAACCAGTCATCGTTCTTACAACACTGAGGACCAGTCATTCGAAATGACTTCTCCATGCATTTTATGCATTGGTAAAAGCACTATGATGAAAAGTGTGATATGTTTTCAGGTATCTCCTATACTAATAGAGCCACATGCTCACCGGTTTGCCACATGATGTAGGCCTATGGACTGAACAAGAAACCACCAAAAATTTTAACCAGTCATCATTCTCACAATACTGAGGACCAGTCATTCGAAATGACTTCTCCATGCATTTTATGCATTGGTAAAAGCACTATGATGAAAAGTGTGATATGTTTTCAGGTATCTCCTATACTAATAGAGCCACATGCTCACCGGTTTGCCACATGATGTAGGCCTATGGACTGAACAAGAAACCACCAAAAATTTTAACCAGTCATCGTTCTCACAACACTGAGGACCAGTCATTCGAAATGACTTCTCCATGCATTTTATGCATTGGTAAAAGCACTATGATGAAAAGTGTGATATGTTTTCAGGTATCTCCTATACTAATAGAGCCACATGCTCACCGGTTTGCCACATGATGTAGGCCTATAGACTGAACAAGAAACCACCAAAAATTTTAACCAGTCATCGTTCTCACAACACTGAGGACCAGTCATTCGAAATGACTTCTCCATGCATTTTATGCATTGGTAAAAGCACTATGATGAAAAGTGTGATATGTTTTCAGGTATCTCCTATACTAATAGAGCCACATGCTCACCGGTTTGCCACATGATGTAGGCCTATGGACTGAACAAGAAACCACCAAAAATTTTAACCAGTCATCGTTCTCACAACACTGAGGACCAGTCATTCGAAATGACTTCTCCATGCATTTTATGCATTGGTAAAAGCACTATGATGAAAAGTGTGATATGTTTTCAGGTATCTCCTATACTAATAGAGCCACATGCTCACCGGTTTGCCACATGATGTAGGCCTATGGACTGAACAAGAAACCACCAAAAATTTTAACCAGTCATCGTTCTCACAACACTGAGGACCAGTCATTCGAAATGACTTCTCCATGCATTTTATGCATTGGTAAAAGCACTATGATGGAAAGTGTGATATGTTTTCAGGTATCTCCTATACTAATAGAGCCACATGCTCACCGGTTTGCCACATGATGTAAGCCTATGGACTGAACAAGAAACCACCAAAAATTTTAACCAGTCATCGTTCTCACAACACTGAGGACCAGTCATTCGAAATGACTTCTCCATGCATTTTATGCATTGGTAAAAGCACTATGATGAAAAGTGTGATATGTTTTCAGGTATCTCCTATACTAATAGAGCCACATGCTCACCGGTTTGCCACATGATGTAGGCCTATGGACTGAACAAGAAACCACCAAAAATTTTAACCAGTCATCGTTCTCACAACACTGAGGACCAGTCATTCGAAATGACTTCTCCATGCATTTTATGCATTGGTAAAAGCACTATGATGAAAAGTGTGATATGTTTTCAGGTATCTCCTATACTAATAGAGCCACATGCTCACCGGTTTGCCACATGATGTAGGCCTATGGACTGAACAAGAAACCACCAAAAATTTTAACCAGTCATCGTTCTCACAACACTGAGGACCAGTCATTCGAAATGACTTCTCCATGCATTTTATACATTGGTAAAAGCACTATGATGAAAAGTGTGATATGTTTTCAGGTATCTCCTATACTAATAGAGCCACATGCTCACCGGTTTGCCACATGATGTAGGCCTATGGACTGAACAAGAAACCACCAAAAATTTTAACCAGTCATCGTTCTCACAACACTGAGGACCAGTCATTCGAAATGACTTCTCCATGCATTTTATGCATTGGTAAAAGCACTATGATGAAAAGTGTGATATGTTTTCAGGTATCTCCTATACTAATAGAGCCACATGCTCACCGGTTTGCCACATGATGTAGGCCTATGGACTGAACAAGAAACCACCAAAAATTTTAACCAGTCATCGTTCTCACAACACTGAGGACCAGTCATTCGAAATGACTTCTCCATGCATTTTATGCATTGGTAAAAGCACTATGATGAAAAGTGTGATATGTTTTCAGGTATCTCCTATACTAATAGAGCCACATGCTCACCGGTTTGCCACATGATGTAGGCCTATGGACTGAACAAGAAACCACCAAAAATTTTAACCAGTCATCGTTCTCACAACACTGAGGACCAGTCATTCGAAATGACTTCTCCATGCATTTTATGCATTGGTAAAAGCACTATGATGAAAAGTGTGATATGTTTTCAGGTATCTCCTATACTAATAGAGCCACATGCTCACTGGTTTGCCACATGATGTAGGCCTATGGACTGAACAAGAAACCACCAAAAATTTTAACCAGTCATCGTTCTCACAACACTGAGGACCAGTCATTCGAAATGACTTCTCCATGCATTTTATGCATTGGTAAAAGCACTATGATGAAACGTGTGATATGTTTTCAGGTATCTCCTATACTAATAGAGCCACATGCTCACCGGTTTGCCACATGATGTAGGCCTATGGACTGAACAAGAAACCACCAAAAATTTTAACCAATCATCGTTCTCACAACACTGAGGACCAGTCATTCGAAATGACTTCTCCATGCATTTTATGCATTGGTAAAAGCACTATGATGAAAAGTGTGATATGTTTTCAGGTATCTCCTATACTAATAGAGCCACATGCTCACCGGTTTGCCACACGATGTAGGCCTATGGACTGAACAAGAAACCACCAAAAATTTTAACCAGTCATCGTTCTCACAACACTGAGGACCAGTCATTCGAAATGACTTCTCCATGCATTTTATGCATTGGTAAAAGCACTATGATGAAAAGTGTGATATGTTTTCAGGTATCTCCTATACTAATAGAGCCACATGCTCACCGGTTTGCCACATGATGTAGGCCTATGGACTGAACAAGAAACCACCAAAAATTTTAACCAGTCATCGTTCTCACAACACTGAGGACCAGTCATTCGAAATGACTTCTCCATGCATTTTATACATTGCTAAAAGCACTATGATGAAAAGTGTGAAATGTTTTCAGGTATCTCCTATACTAATAGAGCCACATGCTCACCGGTTTGCCACATGATGTAGGCCTATGGACTGAACAAGAAACCACCAAAAATTTTAACCAATCATCGTTCTCACAACACTGAGGACCAGTCATTCGAAATGACTTCTCCATGCATTTTATGCATTGGTAAAAGCACTATGATGAAAAGTGTGATATGTTTTCAGGTATCTCCTATACTAATAGAGCCACATGCTCACCGGTTTGCCACATGATGTAGGCCTATGGACTGAACAAGAAACCACCAAAAATTTTAACCAGTCATCGTTCTCACAACACTGAGGACCAGTCATTCGAAATGACTTCTCCATGCATTTTATGCATTGGTAAAAGCACTATGATGAAAAGTGTGATATGTTTTCAGGTATCTCCTATACTAATAGAGCCACATGCTCACCGGTTTGCCACATGATGTAGGCCTATGGACTGAACAAGAAACCACCAAAAATTTTAACCAGTCATCATTCTCACAATACTGAGGACCAGTCATTCGAAATGACTTCTCCATGCATTTTATGCATTGGTAAAAGCACTATGATGAAAAGTGTGATATGTTTTCAGGTATCTCCTATACTAATAGAGCCACATGCTCACCGGTTTGCCACATGATGTAGGCCTATGGACTGAACAAGAAACCACCAAAAATTTTAACCAGTCATCGTTCTCACAACACTGAGGACCAGTCATTCGAAATGACTTCTCCATGCATTTTATGCATTGGTAAAAGCACTATGATGAAAAGTGTGATATGTTTTCAGGTATCTCCTATACTAATAGAGCCACATGCTCACCGGTTTGCCACATGATGTAGGCCTATAGACTGAACAAGAAACCACCAAAAATTTTAACCAGTCATCGTTCTCACAACACTGAGGACCAGTCATTCGAAATGACTTCTCCATGCATTTTATGCATTGGTAAAAGCACTATGATGAAAAGTGTGATATGTTTTCAGGTATCTCCTATACTAATAGAGCCACATGCTCACCGGTTTGCCACATGATGTAGGCCTATGGACTGAACAAGAAACCACCAAAAATTTTAACCAGTCATCGTTCTCACAACACTGAGGACCAGTCATTCGAAATGACTTCTCCATGCATTTTATGCATTGGTAAAAGCACTATGATGAAAAGTGTGATATGTTTTCAGGTATCTCCTATACTAATAGAGCCACATGCTCACCGGTTTGCCACATGATGTAGGCCTATGGACTGAACAAGAAACCACCAAAAATTTTAACCAGTCATCGTTCTCACAACACTGAGGACCAGTCATTCGAAATGACTTCTCCATGCATTTTATGCATTGGTAAAAGCACTATGATGGAAAGTGTGATATGTTTTCAGGTATCTCCTATACTAATAGAGCCACATGCTCACCGGTTTGCCACATGATGTAAGCCTATGGACTGAACAAGAAACCACCAAAAATTTTAACCAGTCATCGTTCTCACAACACTGAGGACCAGTCATTCGAAATGACTTCTCCATGCATTTTATGCATTGGTAAAAGCACTATGATGAAAAGTGTGATATGTTTTCAGGTATCTCCTATACTAATAGAGCCACATGCTCACCGGTTTGCCACATGATGTAGGCCTATGGACTGAACAAGAAACCACCAAAAATTTTAACCAGTCATCGTTCTCACAACACTGAGGACCAGTCATTCGAAATGACTTCTCCATGCATTTTATGCATTGGTAAAAGCACTATGATGAAAAGTGTGATATGTTTTCAGGTATCTCCTATACTAATAGAGCCACATGCTCACCGGTTTGCCACATGATGTAGGCCTATGGACTGAACAAGAAACCACCAAAAATTTTAACCAGTCATCGTTCTCACAACACTGAGGACCAGTCATTCGAAATGACTTCTCCATGCATTTTATACATTGGTAAAAGCACTATGATGAAAAGTGTGATATGTTTTCAGGTATCTCCTATACTAATAGAGCCACATGCTCACCGGTTTGCCACATGATGTAGGCCTATGGACTGAACAAGAAACCACCAAAAATTTTAACCAGTCATCGTTCTCACAACACTGAGGACCAGTCATTCGAAATGACTTCTCCATGCATTTTATGCATTGGTAAAAGCACTATGATGAAAAGTGTGATATGTTTTCAGGTATCTCCTATACTAATAGAGCCACATGCTCACCGGTTTGCCACATGATGTAGGCCTATGGACTGAACAAGAAACCACCAAAAATTTTAACCAGTCATCGTTCTCACAACACTGAGGACCAGTCATTCGAAATGACTTCTCCATGCATTTTATGCATTGGTAAAAGCACTATGATGAAAAGTGTGATATGTTTTCAGGTATCTCCTATACTAATAGAGCCACATGCTCACCGGTTTGCCACATGATGTAGGCCTATGGACTGAACAAGAAACCACCAAAAATTTTAACCAGTCATCGTTCTCACAACACTGAGGACCAGTCATTCGAAATGACTTCTCCATGCATTTTATGCATTGGTAAAAGCACTATGATGAAAAGTGTGATATGTTTTCAGGTATCTCCTATACTAATAGAGCCACATGCTCACTGGTTTGCCACATGATGTAGGCCTATGGACTGAACAAGAAACCACCAAAAATTTTAACCAGTCATCGTTCTCACAACACTGAGGACCAGTCATTCGAAATGACTTCTCCATGCATTTTATGCATTGGTAAAAGCACTATGATGAAACGTGTGATATGTTTTCAGGTATCTCCTATACTAATAGAGCCACATGCTCACCGGTTTGCCACATGATGTAGGCCTATGGACTGAACAAGAAACCACCAAAAATTTTAACCAATCATCGTTCTCACAACACTGAGGACCAGTCATTCGAAATGACTTCTCCATGCATTTTATGCATTGGTAAAAGCACTATGATGAAAAGTGTGATATGTTTTCAGGTATCTCCTATACTAATAGAGCCACATGCTCACCGGTTTGCCACACGATGTAGGCCTATGGACTGAACAAGAAACCACCAAAAATTTTAACCAGTCATCGTTCTCACAACACTGAGGACCAGTCATTCGAAATGACTTCTCCATGCATTTTATGCATTGGTAAAAGCACTATGATGAAAAGTGTGATATGTTTTCAGGTATCTCCTATACTAATAGAGCCACATGCTCACCGGTTTGCCACATGATGTAGGCCTATGGACTGAACAAGAAACCACCAAAAATTTTAACCAGTCATCGTTCTCACAACACTGAGGACCAGTCATTCGAAATGACTTCTCCATGCATTTTATACATTGCTAAAAGCACTATGATGAAAAGTGTGAAATGTTTTCAGGTATCTCCTATACTAATAGGACCACATGCTCACCGGTTTGCCACATGATCACATGCTGTAGGCCTATGGACTGAACAAGAAACCACCAAAAATTTTAACCAGTCATCGTTCTCACAACACTGAGGACCAGTCATTCGAAATGGCTTCTCCATGCATTTTATGCATTGGTAAAAGCACTATGATGAAAAGTGTGATATGTTTTCAGGTATCTCCTATACTAATAGAGCCACATGCTCACCGGTTTGCCACATGATGTAGGCCTATGGACTGAACAAGAAACCACCAAAAATTTTAACCAGTCATCGTTCTCACAACACTGAGGACCAGTCATTCGAAATGACTTCTCCATGCATTTTATGCATTGGTAAAAGCACTATGATGAAAAGTGTGATATGTTTTCAGGTATCTCCTATACTAATAGAGCCACATGCTCACCGGTTTGCCACATGATGTAGGCCTATGGACTGAACAAGAAACCACCAAAAATTTTAACCAGTCATCGTTCTCACAACACTGAGGACCAGTCATTCGAAATGACTTCTCCATGCATTTTATGCATTGGTAAAAGCACTATGATGAAAAGTGTGATGTTTTCAGGTATCTCCTATACTAATGGAGCCACATGCTCACCGGTTTGCCACATGATGTAGGCCTATGGACTGAACAAGAAAACACCAAAAATTTTAACCAGTCATCGTTCTCACAACACTGAGGACCAGTCATTCGAAATGACTTCTCCATGCATTTTATGCATTGGTAAAAGCACTATGATGAAAAGTGTGATATGTTTTCAGGTATCTCCTATACTAATAGAGCAACATGCTCACCGGTTTGCCACATGATGTAGGCCTATGGACTGAACAAGAAACTACCAAAAATTTTAACCAGTCATCGTTCTCACAACACTGAGGACCAGTCATTCGAAATGACTTCTCCATGCATTTTATGCATTGGTAAAAGCACTATGATGAAAAGTGTGATATGTTTTCAGGTATCTCCTATACTAATAGAGCCACATGCTCACCGGTTTGCCACATGATGTAGGCCTATGGACTGAACAAGAAACCACCAAAAATTTTAACCAGTCATCGTTCTCACAACACTGAGGACCAGTCATTCGAAATGACTTCTCCATGCATTTTATGCATTGGTAAAAGCACTATGATGAAAAGTGTGATATGTTTTCAGGTATCTCCTATACTAATAGAGCCACATGCTCACCGGTTTGCCACATGATGTAGGCCTATGGACTGAGCAAGAAACCACCAAAAATTTTAACCAGTCATCGTTCTCACAACACTGAGGACTAGTCATTCGAAATGACTTCTCCATGCATTTTATGCATTGGTAAAAGCACTATGATGAAAAGTGTGATGTTTTCAGGTATCTCCTATACTAATAGAGCCACATGCTCACCGGTTTGCCACATGATGTAGGCCTATGGACTGAACAAGAAACCACCCAAAATTTTAACCAGTAATCGTTCTCACAACACTGAGGACCAGTCATTCGAAATGACTTCTCCATGCATTTTATGCATTGGTAAAAGCACTATGATGAAAAGTGTGATATGTTTTCAGGTATCTCCTATACTAATAGAGCCACATGCTCACCGGTTTGCCACATGATGTAGGCCTATGGACTGAACAAGAAACCACCAAAAATTTTAACCAGTCATCGTTCTCACAACACTGAGGACCAGTCATTCGAAATGACTTCTCCATGCATTTTATGCATTGGTAAAAGCACTATGATGAAAAGTGTGATATGTTTTCAGGTATCTCCTATACTAATAGAGCCACATGCTCACCGGTTTGCCACATGATGTAGGCCTATGGACTGAACAAGAAACCACCAAAAATTTTAACCAGTCATCGTTCTCACAACACTGAGGACCAGTCATTCGAAATGACTTCTCCATGCATTTTATGCATTGGTAAAAGCACTATGATGAAAAGTGTGATATGTTTTCAGGTATCTCCTATACTAATAGAGCCACATGCTCACGGGTTTGCCACATGATGTAGGCCTATGGACTGAACAAGAAAGCACCAAAAATTTTAACCAGTCATCGTTCTCACAACACTGAGGACCAGTCATTCGAAATGACTTCTCCATGCATTTTATGCATTGGTAAAAGCACTATGATGAAAAGTGTGATATGTTTTCAGGTATCTCCTATACTAATAGAGCCACATGCTCACCGGTTGGCCACATGATGTAGGCCTTTGGACTGAACAAGAAACCACCAAAAATTTTAACCAGTCATCGTTCTCACAACACTGAGGACCAGTCATTCGAAATGACTTCTCCATGCATTTTATGCATTGGTAAAAGCACTATGATGAAAAGTGTGATATGTTTTCAGGTATCTCCTATACTAATAGAGCCACATGCTCACCGGTTTGCCACATGATGTAGTCCTATGGACTGAACAAGAAACCACCAAAAATTTTAACCAGTCATCGTTCTCACAACACTGAGGACTAGTCTTTCGAAATGACTTCTCCATGCATTTTATGCATTGGTAAAAGCACTATGATGAAAAGTGTGATATGTTTTCAGGTAACTCCTATACTAATAGAGCCACATGCTCACCGGTTTGCCACATGCTGTAGGCCTATGGACTGAACAAGAAACCACCAAAAATTTTAACCAGTCATCGTTCTCACAACACTGAGGACCAGTCATTCGAAATGGCTTCTCCATGCATTTTATGCATTGGTAAAAGCACTATGATGAAAAGTGTGATATGTTTTCAGGTATCTCCTATACTAATAGAGCCACATGCTCACCGGTTTGCCACATGATGTAGGCCTATGGACTGAACAAGAAACCACCAAAAATTTTAACCAGTCATCGTTCTCACGACACTGAGGACCAGTCATTCGAAATGACTTCTCCATGCATTTTATGCATTGGTAAAAGCACTATGATGAAAAGTGTGATATGTTTTCAGGTATCTCCTATACTAATAGAGCCACATGCTCACCGGTTTGCCACATGATGTAGGCCTATGGACTGAACAAGAAACCACCAAAAATTTTAACCAGTCATCGTTCTCACAACACTGAGGACCAGTCATTCGAAATGACTTCTCCATGCATTTTATGCATTGGTAAAAGCACTATGATGAAAAGTGTGATATGTTTTCAGGTAACTCCTATACTAATAGAGCCACATGCTCACCGGTTTGCCACATGCTGTAGGCCTATGGACTGAACAAGAAACCACCAAAAATTTTAACCAGTCATCGTTCTCACAACACTGAGGACCAGTCATTCGAAATGGCTTCTCCATGCATTTTATGCATTGGTAAAAGCACTATGATGAAAAGTGATATGTTTTCAGGTATCTCCTATACTAATAGAGCCACATGCTCACCGGTTTGCCACATGATGTAGGCCTATGGACTGAACAAGAAACCAGCAAAAATTTTAACCAGTCATCGTTCTCACAACACTGAGGACCAGTCATTCGAAATGACTTCTCCATGCATTTTATGCATTGGTAAAAGCACAATGATGAAAAGTGTGATATGTTTTCAGGTATCTCCTATACTAATAGAGCCACATGCTCACCGGTGTGCCACATGCTGTAGGCCTATGGACTGAACAAGAAACCACCAAAAATTTTAACCAGTCATCGTTCTCACAACACTGAGGACCAGTCATTCGAAATGGCTTCTCCATGCATTTTATGCATTGGTAAAAGCACTATGATGAAAAGTGTGATATGTTTTCAGGTATCTCCTATACTAATAGAGCCACATGCTCACCGGTTTGCCACATGATGTAGGCCTATGGACTGAACAAGAAACCACCAAAAATTTTAACCAGTCATCGTTCTCACAACACTGAGGACCAGTCATTCGAAATGACTTCTCCATGCATTTTATGCATTGGTAAAAGCACTATGATGAAAAGTGTGATATGTTTTCAGGTATCTCCTATACTAATAGAGCCACATGCTCACCGGTTTGCCACATGATGTAGGCCTATGGACTGAACAAGAAACCACCAAAAATTTTAACCAGTCATCGTTCTCACAACACTGAGGACCAGTCATTCGAAATGACTTCTCCATGCATTTTATGCATTGGTAAAAGCACTATGATGAAAAGTGTGATATGTTTTCAGGTAACTCCTATACTAATAGAGCCACATGCTCACTGGTTTGCCACATGCTGTAGGCCTATGGACTGAACAAGAAACCACCAAAAATTTTAACCAGTCATCGTTCTCACAACACTGAGGACCAGTCATTCGAAATGGCTTCTCCATGCATTTTATGCATTGGTAAAAGCACTATGATGAAAAGTGTGATATGTTTTCAGGTATCTCCTATACTAATAGAGCCACATGCTCACCGGTTTGCCACATGATGTAGGCCTATGGACTGAACAAGAAACCACCAAAAATTTTAACCAGTCATCGTTCTCACAACACTGAGGACCAGTCATTCGAAATGACTTCTCCATGCATTTTATGCATTGGTAAAAGCACTATGATGAAAAGTGTGATATGTTTTCAGGTATCTCCTATACTAATAGAGCCACATGCTCACCGGTTTGCCACATGATGTAGGCCTATGGACTGAACAAGAAACCACCAAAAATTTTAACCAGTCATCGTTCTCACAACACTGAGGACCAGTCATTCGAAATGACTTCTCCATGCATTTTATGCATTGGTAAAAGCACTATGATGAAAAGTGTGATGTTTTCAGGTATCTCCTATACTAATGGAGCCACATGCTCACCGGTTTGCCACATGATGTAGGCCTATGGACTGAACAAGAAAACACCAAAAATTTTAACCAGTCATCGTTCTCACAACACTGAGGACCAGTCATTCGAAATGACTTCTCCATGCATTTTATGCATTGGTAAAAGCACTATGATGAAAAGTGTGATATGTTTTCAGGTATCTCCTATACTAATAGAGCAACATGCTCACCGGTTTGCCACATGATGTAGGCCTATGGACTGAACAAGAAACTACCAAAAATTTTAACCAGTCATCGTTCTCACAACACTGAGGACCAGTCATTCGAAATGACTTCTCCATGCATTTTATGCATTGGTAAAAGCACTATGATGAAAAGTGTGATATGTTTTCAGGTATCTCCTATACTAATAGAGCCACATGCTCACCGGTTTGCCACATGATGTAGGCCTATGGACTGAACAAGAAACCACCAAAAATTTTAACCAGTCATCGTTCTCACAACACTGAGGACCAGTCATTCGAAATGACTTCTCCATGCATTTTATGCATTGGTAAAAGCACTATGATGAAAAGTGTGATATGTTTTCAGGTATCTCCTATACTAATAGAGCCACATGCTCACCGGTTTGCCACATGATGTAGGCCTATGGACTGAGCAAGAAACCACCAAAAATTTTAACCAGTCATCGTTCTCACAACACTGAGGACTAGTCATTCGAAATGACTTCTCCATGCATTTTATGCATTGGTAAAAGCACTATGATGAAAAGTGTGATGTTTTCAGGTATCTCCTATACTAATAGAGCCACATGCTCACCGGTTTGCCACATGATGTAGGCCTATGGACTGAACAAGAAACCACCCAAAATTTTAACCAGTAATCGTTCTCACAACACTGAGGACCAGTCATTCGAAATGACTTCTCCATGCATTTTATGCATTGGTAAAAGCACTATGATGAAAAGTGTGATATGTTTTCAGGTATCTCCTATACTAATAGAGCCACATGCTCACCGGTTTGCCACATGATGTAGGCCTATGGACTGAACAAGAAACCACCAAAAATTTTAACCAGTCATCGTTCTCACAACACTGAGGACCAGTCATTCGAAATGACTTCTCCATGCATTTTATGCATTGGTAAAAGCACTATGATGAAAAGTGTGATATGTTTTCAGGTATCTCCTATACTAATAGAGCCACATGCTCACCGGTTTGCCACATGATGTAGGCCTATGGACTGAACAAGAAACCACCAAAAATTTTAACCAGTCATCGTTCTCACAACACTGAGGACCAGTCATTCGAAATGACTTCTCCATGCATTTTATGCATTGGTAAAAGCACTATGATGAAAAGTGTGATATGTTTTCAGGTATCTCCTATACTAATAGAGCCACATGCTCACGGGTTTGCCACATGATGTAGGCCTATGGACTGAACAAGAAAGCACCAAAAATTTTAACCAGTCATCGTTCTCACAACACTGAGGACCAGTCATTCGAAATGACTTCTCCATGCATTTTATGCATTGGTAAAAGCACTATGATGAAAAGTGTGATATGTTTTCAGGTATCTCCTATACTAATAGAGCCACATGCTCACCGGTTGGCCACATGATGTAGGCCTTTGGACTGAACAAGAAACCACCAAAAATTTTAACCAGTCATCGTTCTCACAACACTGAGGACCAGTCATTCGAAATGACTTCTCCATGCATTTTATGCATTGGTAAAAGCACTATGATGAAAAGTGTGATATGTTTTCAGGTATCTCCTATACTAATAGAGCCACATGCTCACCGGTTTGCCACATGATGTAGTCCTATGGACTGAACAAGAAACCACCAAAAATTTTAACCAGTCATCGTTCTCACAACACTGAGGACTAGTCTTTCGAAATGACTTCTCCATGCATTTTATGCATTGGTAAAAGCACTATGATGAAAAGTGTGATATGTTTTCAGGTAACTCCTATACTAATAGAGCCACATGCTCACCGGTTTGCCACATGCTGTAGGCCTATGGACTGAACAAGAAACCACCAAAAATTTTAACCAGTCATCGTTCTCACAACACTGAGGACCAGTCATTCGAAATGGCTTCTCCATGCATTTTATGCATTGGTAAAAGCACTATGATGAAAAGTGTGATATGTTTTCAGGTATCTCCTATACTAATAGAGCCACATGCTCACCGGTTTGCCACATGATGTAGGCCTATGGACTGAACAAGAAACCACCAAAAATTTTAACCAGTCATCGTTCTCACGACACTGAGGACCAGTCATTCGAAATGACTTCTCCATGCATTTTATGCATTGGTAAAAGCACTATGATGAAAAGTGTGATATGTTTTCAGGTATCTCCTATACTAATAGAGCCACATGCTCACCGGTTTGCTACATGATGTAGGCCTATGGACTGAACAAGAAACCACCAAAAATTTTAACCAGTCATCGTTCTCACAACACTGAGGACCAGTCATTCGAAATGACTTCTCCATGCATTTTATGCATTGGTAAAAGCACTATGATGAAAAGTGTGATATGTTTTCAGGTAACTCCTATACTAATAGAGCCACATGCTCACCGGTTTGCCACATGCTGTAGGCCTATGGACTGAACAAGAAACCACCAAAAATTTTAACCAGTCATCGTTCTCACAACACTGAGGACCAGTCATTCGAAATGGCTTCTCCATGCATTTTATGCATTGGTAAAAGCACTATGATGAAAAGTGATATGTTTTCAGGTATCTCCTATACTAATAGAGCCACATGCTCACCGGTTTGCCACATGATGTAGGCCTATGGACTGAACAAGAAACCAGCAAAAATTTTAACCAGTCATCGTTCTCACAACACTGAGGACCAGTCATTCGAAATGACTTCTCCATGCATTTTATGCATTGGTAAAAGCACAATGATGAAAAGTGTGATATGTTTTCAGGTATCTCCTATACTAATAGAGCCACATGCTCACCGGTTTGCCACATGATGTAGGCCTATGGACTGAACAAGAAACCACCAAAAATTTTAACCAGTCATCGTTCTCACAACACTGAGGACCAGTCATTCGAAATGACTTCTCCATGCATTTTATGCATTGGTAAAAGCACTATGATGAAAAGTGTGATATGTTTTCAGGTATCTCCTATACTAATAGAGCAACATGCTCACCGGTTTGCCACATGATGTAGGCCTATGGACTGAACAAGAAACTACCAAAAATTTTAACCAGTCATCGTTCTCACAACACTGAGGACCAGTCATTCGAAATGACTTCTCCATGCATTTTATGCATTGGTAAAAGCACTATGATGAAAAGTGTGATATGTTTTCAGGTATCTCCTATACTAATAGAGCCACATGCTCACCGGTTTGCCACATGATGTAGGCCTATGGACTGAACAAGAAACCACCAAAAATTTTAACCAGTCATCGTTCTCACAACACTGAGGACCAGTCATTCGAAATGACTTCTCCATGCATTTTATGCATTGGTAAAAGCACTATGATGAAAAGTGTGATATGTTTTCAGGTATCTCCTATACTAATAGAGCCACATGCTCACCGGTTTGCCACATGATGTAGGCCTATGGACTGAACAAGAAACCACCAAAAATTTTAACCAGTCATCGTTCTCACAACACTGAGGACCAGTCATTCGAAATGACTTCTCCATGCATTTTATGCATTGGTAAAAGCACTATGATGAAAAGTGTGATATGTTTTCCGGTATCTCCTATACTAATAGAGCCACATGCTCACCGGTTTGCCACATGATGTAGGCCTATGGACTGAAAAAGAAACCACCAAAAATTTTAACCGGTCATCGTTCTCACAACACTGAGGACCAGTCATTCGAAATGACTTCTCCATGCATTTTATGCATTGGTAAAAGCACTATGATGAAAAGTGTGATATGTTTTCAGGTATCTCCTATACTAATAGAGCCACATGCTCACCGGTTTGCCACATGATGTAGGCCTATGGACTGAGCAAGAAACCACCAAAAATTTTAACCAGTCATCGTTCTCACAACACTGAGGACTAGTCATTCGAAATGACTTCTCCATGCATTTTATGCATTGGTAAAAGCACTATGATGAAAAGTGTGATGTTTTCAGGTATCTCCTATACTAATAGAGCCACATGCTCACCGGTTTGCCACATGATGTAGGCCTATGGACTGAACAAGAAACCACCCAAAATTTTAACCAGTAATCGTTCTCACAACACTGAGGACCAGTCATTCGAAATGACTTCTCCATGCATTTTATGCATTGGTAAAAGCACTATGATGAAAAGTGTGATATGTTTTCAGGTATCTCCTATACTAATAGAGCCACATGCTCACCGGTTTGCCACATGATGTAGGCCTATGGACTGAACAAGAAACCACCAAAAATTTTAACCAGTCATCGTTCTCACAACACTGAGGACCAGTCATTCGAAATGACTTCTCCATGCATTTTATGCATTGGTAAAAGCACTATGATGAAAAGTGTGATATGTTTTCAGGTATCTCCTATACTAATAGAGCCACATGCTCACCGGTTTGCCACATGATGTAGGCCTATGGACTGAACAAGAAACCACCAAAAATTTTAACCAGTCATCGTTCTCACAACACTGAGGACCAGTCATTCGAAATGACTTCTCCATGCATTTTATGCATTGGTAAAAGCACTATGATGAAAAGTGTGATATGTTTTCAGGTATCTCCTATACTAATAGAGCCACATGCTCACCGGTTTGCCACATGATGTAGGCTTATGGACTGAACAAGAAAGCACCAAAAATTTTAACCAGTCATCGTTCTCACAACACTGAGGACCAGTCATTCGAAATGACTTCTCCATGCATTTTATGCATTGGTAAAAGCACTATGATGAAAAGTGTGATATGTTTTCAGGTATCTCCTATACTAATAGAGCCACATGCTCACCGGTTGGCCACATGATGTAGGCCTATGGACTGAACAAGAAACCACCAAAAATTTTAACCAGTCATCGTTCTCACAACACTGAGGACCAGTCATTCGAAATGACTTCTCCATGCATTTTATGCATTGGTAAAAGCACTATGATGAAAAGTGTGATATGTTTTCAGGTATCTCCTATACTAATAGAGCCACATGCTCACCGGTTTGCCACATGATGTAGGCCTATGGACTGAACAAGAAACCACCAAAAATTTTAACCAGTCATCGTTCTCACAACACTGAGGACCAGTCATTCGAAATGACTTCTCCATGCATTTTATGCATTGGTAAAAGCACTATGATGAAAAGTGTGATATGTTTTCAGGTATCTCCTATACTAATAGAGCCACATGCTCACCGGTTTGCCACATGATGTAGGCCTATGGACTGAACAAGAAACCACCAAAAATTTTAACCAGTCATCGTTCTCACAACACTGAGGACCAGTCATTCGAAATGACTTCTCCATGCATTTTATGCATTGGTAAAAGCACTATGATGAAAAGTGTGATATGTTTTCAGGTATCTCCTATACTAATAGAGCCACATGCTCACCGGTTTGCCACATGATGTAGGCCTATAGACTGAACAAGAAACCACCAAAAATTTTAACCAGTCATCGTTCTCACAACACTGAGGACCAGTCATTCGAAATGACTTCTCCATGCATTTTATGCATTGGTAAAAGCACTATGATGAAAAGTGTGATATGTTTTCAGGTATCTCCTATACTAATAGAGCCACATGCTCACCGGTTTGCCACATGATGTAGGCCTATGGACTGAACAAGAAACCACCAAAAATTTTAACCAGTCATCGTTCTCACAACACTGAGGACCAGTCATTCGAAATGACTTCTCCATGCATTTTATGCATTGGTAAAAGCACTATGATGAAAAGTGTGATATGTTTTCAGGTATCTCCTATACTAATAGAGCCACATGCTCACCGGTTTGCCACATGATGTAGGCCTATGGACTGAACAAGAAACCACCAAAAATTTTAACCAGTCATCGTTCTCACAACACTGAGGACCAGTCATTCGAAATGACTTCTCCATGCATTTTATGCATTGGTAAAAGCACTATGATGGAAAGTGTGATATGTTTTCAGGTATCTCCTATACTAATAGAGCCACATGCTCACCGGTTTGCCACATGATGTAAGCCTATGGACTGAACAAGAAACCACCAAAAATTTTAACCAGTCATCGTTCTCACAACACTGAGGACCAGTCATTCGAAATGACTTCTCCATGCATTTTATGCATTGGTAAAAGCACTATGATGAAAAGTGTGATATGTTTTCAGGTATCTCCTATACTAATAGAGCCACATGCTCACCGGTTTGCCACATGATGTAGGCCTATGGACTGAACAAGAAACCACCAAAAATTTTAACCAGTCATCGTTCTCACAACACTGAGGACCAGTCATTCGAAATGACTTCTCCATGCATTTTATGCATTGGTAAAAGCACTATGATGAAAAGTGTGATATGTTTTCAGGTATCTCCTATACTAATAGAGCCACATGCTCACCGGTTTGCCACATGATGTAGGCCTATGGACTGAACAAGAAACCACCAAAAATTTTAACCAGTCATCGTTCTCACAACACTGAGGACCAGTCATTCGAAATGACTTCTCCATGCATTTTATACATTGGTAAAAGCACTATGATGAAAAGTGTGATATGTTTTCAGGTATCTCCTATACTAATAGAGCCACATGCTCACCGGTTTGCCACATGATGTAGGCCTATGGACTGAACAAGAAACCACCAAAAATTTTAACCAGTCATCGTTCTCACAACACTGAGGACCAGTCATTCGAAATGACTTCTCCATGCATTTTATGCATTGGTAAAAGCACTATGATGAAAAGTGTGATATGTTTTCAGGTATCTCCTATACTAATAGAGCCACATGCTCACCGGTTTGCCACATGATGTAGGCCTATGGACTGAACAAGAAACCACCAAAAATTTTAACCAGTCATCGTTCTCACAACACTGAGGACCAGTCATTCGAAATGACTTCTCCATGCATTTTATGCATTGGTAAAAGCACTATGATGAAAAGTGTGATATGTTTTCAGGTATCTCCTATACTAATAGAGCCACATGCTCACCGGTTTGCCACATGATGTAGGCCTATGGACTGAACAAGAAACCACCAAAAATTTTAACCAGTCATCGTTCTCACAACACTGAGGACCAGTCATTCGAAATGACTTCTCCATGCATTTTATGCATTGGTAAAAGCACTATGATGAAAAGTGTGATATGTTTTCAGGTATCTCCTATACTAATAGAGCCACATGCTCACTGGTTTGCCACATGATGTAGGCCTATGGACTGAACAAGAAACCACCAAAAATTTTAACCAGTCATCGTTCTCACAACACTGAGGACCAGTCATTCGAAATGACTTCTCCATGCATTTTATGCATTGGTAAAAGCCCTATGATGAAACGTGTGATATGTTTTCAGGTATCTCCTATACTAATAGAGCCACATGCTCACCGGTTTGCCACATGATGTAGGCCTATGGACTGAACAAGAAACCACCAAAAATTTTAACCAATCATCGTTCTCACAACACTGAGGACCAGTCATTCGAAATGACTTCTCCATGCATTTTATGCATTGGTAAAAGCACTATGATGAAAAGTGTGATATGTTTTCAGGTATCTCCTATACTAATAGAGCCACATGCTCACCGGTTTGCCACACGATGTAGGCCTATGGACTGAACAAGAAACCACCAAAAATTTTAACCAGTCATCGTTCTCACAACACTGAGGACCAGTCATTCGAAATGACTTCTCCATGCATTTTATGCATTGGTAAAAGCACTATGATGAAAAGTGTGATATGTTTTCAGGTATCTCCTATACTAATAGAGCCACATGCTCACCGGTTTGCCAAATGATGTAGGCCTATGGACTGAACAAGAAACCACCAAAAATTTTAACCAGTCATCGTTCTCACAACACTGAGGACCAGTCATTCGAAATGACTTCTCCATGCATTTTATGCATTGGTAAAAGCACTATGATGAAAAGTGTGATATGTTTTCAGGTATCTCCTATACTAATAGAGCCACATGCTCACCGGTTTGCCACATGATGTAGGCCTATGGACTGAACAAGAAACCACCAAAAATTTTAACCAGTCATCGTTCTCACAACACTGAGGACCAGTCATTCGAAATGACTTCTCCATGCATTTTATACATTGGTAAAAGCACTATGATGAAAAGTGTGAAATGTTTTCAGGTATCTCCTATACTAATAGAGCCACATGCTCACCGGTTTGCCACATGATGTAGGCCTATGGACTGAACAAGAAACCACCAAAAATTTTAACCAATCATCGTTCTCACAACACTGAGGACCAGTCATTCGAAATGACTTCTCCATGCATTTTATGCATTGGTAAAAGCACTATGATGAAAAGTGTGATATGTTTTCAGGTATCTCCTATACTAATAGAGCCACATGCTCACCGGTTTGCCACATGATGTAGGCCTATGGACTGAACAAGAAACCACCAAAAATTTTAACCAGTCATCGTTCTCACAACACTGAGGACCAGTCATTCGAAATGACTTCTCCATGCATTTTATGCATTGGTAAAAGCACTATGATGAAAAGTGTGATATGTTTTCAGGTATCTCCTATACTAATAGAGCCACATGCTCACCGGTTTGCCACATGATGTAGGCCTATGGACTGAACAAGAAACCACCAAAAATTTTAACCAGTCATCGTTCTCACAACACTGAGGACCAGTCATTCGAAATGACTTCTCCATGCATTTTATGCATTGGTAAAAGCACTATGATGAAAAGTGTGATATGTTTTCAGGTATCTCCTATACTAATAGAGCCACATGCTCACCGGTTTGCCACATGATGTAGGCCTATGGACTGAACAGGAAACCACCAAAAATTTTAACCAGTCATCGTTCTCACAACACTGAGGACCAGTCATTCGAAATGACTTCTCCATGCATTTTATGCATTGGTAAAAGCACTATGATGAAAAGTGTGATATGTTTTCAGGTATCTCCTATACTAATAGAGCCACATGCTCACCGGTTTGCCACATGATGTAGGCCTATGGACTGAACAAGAAACCACCAAAAATTTTAACCAGTCATCGTTCTCACAACACTGAGGACCAGTCATTCGAAATGACTTCTCCATGCATTTTATGCATTGGTAAAAGCACTATGATGAAAAGTGTGATATGTTTTCAGGTATCTCCTATACTAATAGAGCCACATGCTCACCGGTTTGCCACATGATGTAGGCCTATGGACTGAACAAGAAACCACCAAAAATTTTAACCAGTCATCGTTCTCACAACACTGAGGACCAGTCATTCGAAATGACTTCTCCATGCATTTTATGCATTGGTAAAAGCACTATGATGAAAAGTGTGATATGTTTTCAGGTATCTCCTATACTAATAGAGCCACATGCTCACCGGTTTGCCACATGATGTAGGCCTATGGACTGAGCAAGAAACCACCAAAAATTTTAACCAGTCATCGTTCTCACAACACTGAGGACCAGTCATTCGAAATGACTTCTCCATGCATTTTATGCATTGGTAAAAGCACTATGATGAAAAGTGTGATATGTTTTCAGGTATCTCCTATACTAATAGAGCCACATGCTCACCGGTGTGCCACATGCTGTAGGCCTATGGACTGAACAAGAAACCACCAAAAATTTTAACCAGTCATCGTTTTCACAACACTGAGGACCAGTCATTCGAAATGGCTTCTCCATGCATTTTATGCATTGGTAAAAGCACTATGATGAAAAGTGTGATATGTTTTCAGGTATCTCCTATACTAATAGAGCCACATGCTCACCGGTTTGCCACATGATGTAGGCCTATGGACTGAACAAGAAACCACCAAAAATTTTAACCAGTCATCGTTCTCACAACACTGAGGACCAGTCATTCGAAATGACTTCTCCATGCATTTTATGCATTGGTAAAAGCACTATGATGAAAAGTGTGATATGTTTTCAGATATCTCCTATACTAATAGAGCCACATGCTCACCGGTTTGCCACATGATGTAGGCCTATGGACTGAACAAGAAACCACCAAAAATTTTAACCAGTCATCGTTCTCACAACACTGAGGACCAGTCATTCGAAATGACTTCTCCATGCATTTTATGCATTGGTAAAAGCACTCTGATGAAAAGTGTGATATGTTTTCAGGTATCTCCTATACTAATAGAGCCACATGCTCACCGGTTTGCCACATGATGTAGGCCTATGGACTGAACAAGAAACCACCAAAAATTTTAACCAGTCATCGTTCTCACAACACTGAGGACCAGTCATTCGAAATGACTTCTCCATGCATTTTATGCATTGGTAAAAGCACTATGATGAAAAGTGTGATATGTTTTCAGGTATCTCCTATACTAATAGAGCCACATGCTCACCGGTTTGCCACATGATGTAGGCCTATGGACTGAACAAGAAACCACCAAAAATTTTAACCAGTCATCGTTCTCACAACACTGAGGACCAGTCATTCGAAATGACTTCTCCATGCATTTTATGCATTGGTAAAAGCACTATGATGAAAAGTGTGATATGTTTTCAGGTATCTCCTATACTAATAGAGCCACATGCTCACCGGTTTGCCACATGATGTAGGCCTATGGACTGAGCAAGAAACCACCAAAAATTTTAACCAGTCATCGTTCTCACAACACTGAGGACCAGTCATTCGAAATGACTTCTCCATGCATTTTATGCATTGGTAAAAGCACTATGATGAAAAGTGTGATATGTTTTCAGGTATCTCCTATACTAATAGAGCCACATGCTCACCGGTTTGCCACATGATGTAGGCCTATGGACTGAGCAAGAAACCACCAAAAATTTTAACCAGTCATCGTTCTCACAACACTGAGGACCAGTCATTCGAAATGACTTCTCCATGCATTTTATGCATTGGTAAAAGCACTATGATGAAAAGTGTGATATGTTTTCAGGTATCTCCTATACTAATAGAGCCACATGCTCACCGGTGTGCCACATGCTGTAGGCCTATGGACTGAACAAGAAACCACCAAAAATTTTAACCAGTCATCGTTCTCACAACACTGAGGACCAGTCATTCGAAATGGCTTCTCCATGCATTTTATGCATTGGTAAAAGCACTATGATGAAAAGTGTGATATGTTTTCAGGTATCTCCTATACTAATAGAGCCACATGCTCACCGGTTTGCCACATGATGTAGGCCTATGGACTGAACAAGAAACCACCAAAAATTTTAACTAGTCATCGTTCTCACAACACTGAGGACCAGTCATTCGAAATGACTTCTCCATGCATTTTATGCATTGGTAAAAGCACTATGATGAAAAGTGTGATATGTTTTCAGATATCTCCTATACTAATAGAGCCACATGCTCACCGGTTTGCCACATGATGTAGGCCTATGGACTGAACAAGAAACCACCAAAAATTTTAACCAGTCATCGTTCTCACAACACTGAGGACCAGTCATTCGAAATGACTTCTCCATGCATTTTATGCATTGGTAAAAGCACTCTGATGAAAAGTGTGATATGTTTTCCGGTATCTCCTATACTAATAGAGCCACATGCTCACCGGTTTGCCACATGATGTAGGCCTATGGACTGAACAAGAAACCACCAAAAATTTTAACCAGTCATCGTTCTCACAACACTGAGGACCAGTCATTCGAAATGACTTCTCCATGCATTTTATGCATTGGTAAAAGCACTATGATGAAAAGTGTGATATGTTTTCAGGTATCTCCTATACTAATAGAGCCACATGCTCACCGGTTTGCCACATGATGTAGGCCTATGGACTGAACAAGAAACCACCAAAAATTTTAACCAGTCATCGTTCTCACAACACTGAGGACCAGTCATTCGAAATGACTTCTCCATGCATTTTATGCATTGGTAAAAGCACTATGATGAAAAGTGTGATATGTTTTCAGGTATCTCCTATACTAATAGAGCCACATGCTCACCGGTTTGCCACATGATGTAGGCCTATGGACTGAACAAGAAACCACCAAAAATTTTAACCAGTCATCGTTCTCACAACACTGAGGACCAGTCATTCGAAATGACTTCTCCATGCATTTTATGCATTGGTAAAAGCACTATGATGAAAAGTGTGATATGTTTTCAGGTATCTCCTATACTAATAGAGCCACATGCTCACCGGTGTGCCACATGCTGTAGGCCTATGGACTGAACAAGAAACCACCAAAAATTTTAACCAGTCATCGTTCTCACAACACTGAGGACCAGTCATTCGAAATGGCTTCTCCATGCATTTTATGCATTGGTAAAAGCACTATGATGAAAAGTGTGATATGTTTTCAGGTATCTCCTATACTAATAGAGCCACATGCTCACCGGTTTGCCACATGATGTAGGCCTATGGACTGAACAAGAAACCACCAAAAATGTTAACCAGTCATCGTTCTCACAACACTGAGGACCAGTCATTCGAAATGACTTCTCCATGCATTTTATGCATTGGTAAAAGCACTATGATGAAAAGTGTGATATGTTTTCAGGTATCTCCTATACTAATAGAGCCACATGCTCACCGGTTTGCCACATGATGTAGGCCTATGGACTGAACAAGAAACCACCAAAAATTTTAACCAGTCATCGTTCTCACAACACTGAGGACCAGTCATTCGAAATGACTTCTCCATGCATTTTATGCATTGGTAAAAGCACTATGATGAAAAGTGTGATATGTTTTCAGGTAACTCCTATACTAATAGAGCCACATGCTCACTGGTTTGCCACATGCTGTAGGCCTATGGACTGAACAAGAAACCACCAAAAATTTTAACCAGTCATCGTTCTCACAACACTGAGGACCAGTCATTCGAAATGGCTTCTCCATGCATTTTATGCATTGGTAAAAGCACTATGATGAAAAGTGTGATATGTTTTCAGGTATCTCCTATACTAATAGAGCCACATGCTCACCGGATTGCCACATGATGTAGGCCTATGGACTGAACAAGAAACCACCAAAAATTTTAACCAGTCATCGTTCTCACAACACTGAGGACCAGTCATTCGAAATGACTTCTCCATGCATTTTATGCATTGGTAAAAGCACTATGATGAAAAGTGTGATATGTTTTCAGGTATCTCCTATACTAATAGAGCCACATGCTCACCGGTTTGCCACATGATGTAGGCCTATGGACTGAACAAGAAACCACCAAAAAATTTAACCAGTCATCGTTCTCACAACACTGAGGACCAGTCATTCGAAATGACTTCTCCATGCATTTTATGCATTGGTAAAAGCACTATGATGAAAAGTGTGATGTTTTCAGGTATCTCCTATACTAATGGAGCCACATGCTCACCGGTTTGCCACATGATGTAGGCCTATGGACTGAACAAGAAAACACCAAAAATTTTAACCAGTCATCGTTCTCACAACACTGAGGACCAGTCATTCGAAATGACTTCTCCATGCATTTTATGCATTGGTAAAAGCACTATGATGAAAAGTGTGATATGTTTTCAGGTATCTCCTATACTAATAGAGCAACATGCTCACCGGTTTGCCACATGATGTAGGCCTATGGACTGAACAAGAAACTACCAAAAATTTTAACCAGTCATCGTTCTCACAACACTGAGGACCAGTCATTCGAAATGACTTCTCCATGCATTTTATGCATTGGTAAAAGCACTATGATGAAAAGTGTGATATGTTTTCAGGTATCTCCTATACTAATAGAGCCACATGCTCACCGGTTTGCCACATGATGTAGGCCTATGGACTGAACAAGAAACCACCAAAAATTTTAACCAGTCATCGTTCTCACAACACTGAGGACCAGTCATTCGAAATGACTTCTCCATGCATTTTATGCATTGGTAAAAGCACTATGATGAAAAGTGTGATATGTTTTCAGGTATCTCCTATACTAATAGAGCCACATGCTCACCGGTTTGCCACATGATGTAGGCCTATGGACTGAGCAAGAAACCACCAAAAATTTTAACCAGTCATCGTTCTCACAACACTGAGGACTAGTCATTCGAAATGACTTCTCCATGCATTTTATGCATTGGTAAAAGCACTATGATGAAAAGTGTGATGTTTTCAGGTATCTCCTATACTAATAGAGCCACATGCTCACCGGTTTGCCACATGATGTAGGCCTATGGACTGAACAAGAAACCACCCAAAATTTTAACCAGTAATCGTTCTCACAACACTGAGGACCAGTCATTCGAAATGACTTCTCCATGCATTTTATGCATTGGTAAAAGCACTATGATGAAAAGTGTGATATGTTTTCAGGTATCTCCTATACTAATAGAGCCACATGCTCACCGGTTTGCCACATGATGTAGGCCTATGGACTGAACAAGAAACCACCAAAAATTTTAACCAGTCATCGTTCTCACAACACTGAGGACCAGTCATTCGAAATGACTTCTCCATGCATTTTATGCATTGGTAAAAGCACTATGATGAAAAGTGTGATATGTTTTCAGGTATCTCCTATACTAATAGAGCCACATGCTCACCGGTTTGCCACATGATGTAGGCCTATGGACTGAACAAGAAACCACCAAAAATTTTAACCAGTCATCGTTCTCACAACACTGAGGACCAGTCATTCGAAATGACTTCTCCATGCATTTTATGCATTGGTAAAAGCACTATGATGAAAAGTGTGATATGTTTTCAGGTATCTCCTATACTAATAGAGCCACATGCTCACGGGTTTGCCACATGATGTAGGCCTATGGACTGAACAAGAAAGCACCAAAAATTTTAACCAGTCATCGTTCTCACAACACTGAGGACCAGTCATTCGAAATGACTTCTCCATGCATTTTATGCATTGGTAAAAGCACTATGATGAAAAGTGTGATATGTTTTCAGGTATCTCCTATACTAATAGAGCCACATGCTCACCGGTCGGCCACATGATGTAGGCCTTTGGACTGAACAAGAAACCACCAAAAATTTTAACCAGTCATCGTTCTCACAACACTGAGGACCAGTCATTCGAAATGACTTCTCCATGCATTTTATGCATTGGTAAAAGCACTATGATGAAAAGTGTGATATGTTTTCAGGTATCTCCTATACTAATAGAGCCACATGCTCACCGGTTTGCCACATGATGTAGTCCTATGGACTGAACAAGAAACCACCAAAAATTTTAACCAGTCATCGTTCTCACAACACTGAGGACTAGTCTTTCGAAATGACTTCTCCATGCATTTTATGCATTGGTAAAAGCACTATGATGAAAAGTGTGATATGTTTTCAGGTAACTCCTATACTAATAGAGCCACATGCTCACCGGTTTGCCACATGCTGTAGGCCTATGGACTGAACAAGAAACCACCAAAAATTTTAACCAGTCATCGTTCTCACAACACTGAGGACCAATCATTCGAAATGGCTTCTCCATGCATTTTATGCATTGGTAAAAGCACTATGATGAAAAGTGTGATATGTTTTCAGGTATCTCCTATACTAATAGAGCCACATGCTCACCGGTTTGCCACATGATGTAGGCCTATGGACTGAACAAGAAACCACCAAAAATTTTAACCAGTCATCGTTCTCACGACACTGAGGACCAGTCATTCGAAATGACTTCTCCATGCATTTTATGCATTGGTAAAAGCACTATGATGAAAAGTGTGATATGTTTTCAGGTATCTCCTATACTAATAGAGCCACATGCTCACCGGTTTGCCACATGATGTAGGCCTATGGACTGAACAAGAAACCACCAAAAATTTTAACCAGTCATCGTTCTCACAACACTGAGGACCAGTCATTCGAAATGACTTCTCCATGCATTTTATGCATTGGTAAAAGCACTATGATGAAAAGTGTGATATGTTTTCAGGTAACTCCTATACTAATAGAGCCACATGCTCACCGGTTTGCCACATGCTGTAGGCCTATGGACTGAACAAGAAACCACCAAAAATTTTAACCAGTCATCGTTCTCACAACACTGAGGACCAGTCATTCGAAATGGCTTCTCCATGCATTTTATGCATTGGTAAAAGCACTATGATGAAAAGTGATATGTTTTCAGGTATCTCCTATACTAATAGAGCCACATGCTCACCGGTTTGCCACATGATGTAGGCCTATGGACTGAACAAGAAACCAGCAAAAATTTTAACCAGTCATCGTTCTCACAACACTGAGGACCAGTCATTCGAAATGACTTCTCCATGCATTTTATGCATTGGTAAAAGCACAATGATGAAAAGTGTGATATGTTTTCAGGTATCTCCTATACTAATAGAGCCACATGCTCACCGGTTTGCCACATGATGTAGGCCTATGGACTGAACAAGAAACCACCAAAAATTTTAACCAGTCATCGTTCTCACAACACTGAGGACCAGTCATTCGAAATGACTTCTCCATGCATTTTATGCATTGGTAAAAGCACTATGATGAAAAGTGTGATATGTTTTCAGGTATCTCCTATACTAATAGAGCAACATGCTCACCGGTTTGCCACATGATGTAGGCCTATGGACTGAACAAGAAACTACCAAAAATTTTAACCAGTCATCGTTCTCACAACACTGAGGACCAGTCATTCGAAATGACTTCTCCATGCATTTTATGCATTGGTAAAAGCACTATGATGAAAAGTGTGATATGTTTTCAGGTATCTCCTATACTAATAGAGCCACATGCTCACCGGTTTGCCACATGATGTAGGCCTATGGACTGAACAAGAAACCACCAAAAATTTTAACCAGTCATCGTTCTCACAACACTGAGGACCAGTCATTCGAAATGACTTCTCCATGCATTTTATGCATTGGTAAAAGCACTATGATGAAAAGTGTGATATGTTTTCAGGTAACTCCTATACTAATAGAGCCACATGCTCACCGGTTTGCCACATGCTGTAGGCCTATGGACTGAACAAGAAACCACCAAAAATTTTAACCAGTCATCGTTCTCACAACACTGAGGACCAGTCATTCGAAATGGCTTCTCCATGCATTTTATGCATTGGTAAAAGCACTATGATGAAAAGTGATATGTTTTCAGGTATCTCCTATACTAATAGAGCCACATGCTCACCGGTTTGCCACATGATGTAGGCCTATGGACTGAACAAGAAACCAGCAAAAATTTTAACCAGTCATCGTTCTCACAACACTGAGGACCAGTCATTCGAAATGACTTCTCCATGCATTTTATGCATTGGTAAAAGCACAATGATGAAAAGTGTGATATGTTTTCAGGTATCTCCTATACTAATAGAGCCACATGCTCACCGGTTTGCCACATGATGTAGGCCTATGGACTGAACAAGAAACCACCAAAAATTTTAACCAGTCATCGTTCTCACAACACTGAGGACCAGTCATTCGAAATGACTTCTCCATGCATTTTATGCATTGGTAAAAGCACTATGATGAAAAGTGTGATATGTTTTCAGGTATCTCCTATACTAATAGAGCAACATGCTCACCGGTTTGCCACATGATGTAGGCCTATGGACTGAACAAGAAACTACCAAAAATTTTAACCAGTCATCGTTCTCACAACACTGAGGACCAGTCATTCGAAATGACTTCTCCATGCATTTTATGCATTGGTAAAAGCACTATGATGAAAAGTGTGATATGTTTTCAGGTATCTCCTATACTAATAGAGCCACATGCTCACCGGTTTGCCACATGATGTAGGCCTATGGACTGAACAAGAAACCACCAAAAATTTTAACCAGTCATCGTTCTCACAACACTGAGGACCAGTCATTCGAAATGACTTCTCCATGCATTTTATGCATTGGTAAAAGCACTATGATGAAAAGTGTGATATGTTTTCAGGTATCTCCTATACTAATAGAGCCACATGCTCACCGGTTTGCCACATGATGTAGGCCTATGGACTGAACAAGAAACCACCAAAAATTTTAACCAGTCATCGTTCTCACAACACTGAGGACCAGTCATTCGAAATGACTTCTCCATGCATTTTATGCATTGGTAAAAGCACTATGATGAAAAGTGTGATATGTTTTCAGGTATCTCCTATACTAATAGAGCCACATGCTCACCGGTTTGCCACATGCTGTAGGTCTATGGACTGAACAAGAAACCACCAAAAATTTTAACCAGTCATCGTTCTCACAACACTGAGGACCAGTCATTCGAAATGACTTCTCCATGCATTTTATGCATTGGTAAAAGCACTATGATGAAAAGTGTGATATGTTTTCCGGTATCTCCTATACTAATAGAGCCACATGCTCACCGGTTTGCCACATGATGTAGGCCTATGGACTGAAAAAGAAACCACCAAAAATTTTAACCGGTCATCGTTCTCACAACACTGAGGACCAGTCATTCGAAATGACTTCTCCATGCATTTTATGCATTGGTAAAAGCACTATGATGAAAAGTGTGATATGTTTTCAGGTATCTCCTATACAATAGAGCCACATGCTCACCGGTTTGCACATGATGTAGGCCTATGGACTGAACAAGAAACCACCAAAAATTTTAACCAGTCATCGTTCTCACAACACTGAGGACCAGTCATTCGAAATGACTTCTCCATGCATTTTATGCATTGGTAAAAGCACTATGATGAAAAGTGTGATATGTTTTCAGGTATCTCCTATACTAATAGAGCCACATGCTCACCGGTTTGCCACATGATGTAGGCCTATGGACTGAACAAGAAACCACCAAAAATTTTAACCAGTCATCGTTCTCACAACACTGAGGACCAGTCATTCGAAATGACTTCTCCATGCATTTTATGCATTGGTAAAAGCACTATGATGAAAAGTGTGATATGTTTTCAGGTATCTCCTATACTATTAGAGCCACATGCTCACCGGTTTGCCACATGATGTAGGCCTATGGACTGAACAAGAAACCACCAAAAATTTTAACCAGTCATCGTTCTCACAACACTGAGGACCAGTCATTCGAAATGACTTCTCCCATGCATTTTATGCATTGGGTAAAAGCACTATGATGAAAAGTGTGATATGTTTTCAGGTATCTCCTATACTAATAGAGCCACATGCTCACCGGTTTGCCACATGATGTAGGCCTATGGACTGAACAAGAAACCACCAAAATTTTAACCAGTCATCGTTCTCACAACACTGAGGACCAGTCATTCGAAATGACTTCTCCATGCATTTTATGCATTGGTAAAAGCACTATGATGAAAAGTGTGATATGTTTTCAGATATCTCCTATACTAATAGAGCCACATGCTAACCGGTTTGCACATGATGTAGGCCTATGGACTGAACAAGAAGCCACCAAAAATTTTAACCAGTCATCGTTCTCACAACACTGAGGACCAGTCGTTCGAAATGACTTCTCCATGCATTTTTATGCATTGGTAAAAGCACTATGATGAAAAGTGTGATATGTTTTTCAGGTATCTCCTATACTAATAGAGCCACATGCTCACCGGTTTGCCACATGATGTAGGCCTATGGACTGAACAAGAAACCACCAAAAATTTTAACCAGTCATCGTTCTCACAACACTGAGGACCAGTCATTCGAAATGACTTCTCCATGCATTTTATGCATTGGTAAAAGCACTATGATGAAAGTGTGATATGTTTTCAGGTATCTCCTATACTAATAGAGCCACATGCTCACCGGTTTGCCACATGATGTAGGCCTATGGACTGAACAAGAAACCACCAAAAATTTTAACCAGTCATCGTTCTCACAACACTGAGGACCAGTCATTCGAAATGACTTCTCCATGCATTTTATGCATTGGTAAAAGCACTATGATGAAAGTGTGATATGTTTTCAGATATCTCCTATACTAATAGAGCCACATGCTAACCGGTTTGCCACATGATGTAGGCCTATGGACTGAACAAGAAGCCACCAAAAATTTTAACCAGTCATCGTTCTCACAACACTGAGGACCAGTCATTCGAAATGACTTCTCCATGCATTTTATGCATTGGTAAAGCACTATGATGAAAAGTGTGATATGTTTTCAGGTATCTCCTATACTAATAGAGCCACATGCTCACCGGTTTGCCACATGATGTAGGCTATGGACTGAACAAGAAACCACCAAAAATTTTAACCAGTCATCGTTCTCACAACACTGAGGACCAGTCATTCGAAATGACTTCTCCATGCATTTTATGCATTGGTAAAAGCACTATGATGAAAAGTGTGATATGTTTTCAGGTATCTCCTATACTAATAGAACCACATGCTCACCGGTTTGCCACATGATGTAGGCGTATGGACTGAACAAGAAGCCACCAAAATTTTAACCAGTCATCGTTCTCACAACACTGAGGACCAGTCATTCGAAATGACTTCTCCATGCATTTTATGCATTGGTAAAAGCACTATGATGAAAAGTGTGATATGTTTTCAGGTATCTCCTATACTAATAGAGCCACATGCTCACCGGTTTGCCACATGATGTAGGCCTATGGACTGAACAAGAAACCACCAAAAATTTTAACCAGTCATCGTTCTCACAACACTGAGGACCAGTCATTCGAAATGACTTCTCCATGCATTTTATGCATTGGTAAAAGCACTATGATGAAAAGTGTGATATGTTTTCAGATATCTCCTATACTAATAGAGACACATGCTAACCGGTTTGCCACATGATGTAGGCCTATGGACTGAACAAGAAGCCACCAAAAATTTTAACCAGTCATCGTTCTCACAACACTGAGGACCAGTCGTTCGAAATGACTTCTCCATGCATTTTATGCATTGGTAAAAGCACTATGATGAAAAGTGTGATATGTTTTCAGGTATCTCCTATACTAATAGAGCCACATGCTCACCGATTTGCCACATGATGTAGGCCTATGGACCTGAACAAGAAACCACCAACAATTTTAACCAGTCATCGTTCTCACAACACTGAGGACCAGTCATTCGAAATGACTTCTCCATGCATTTTATGCATTGGTAAAAGCACTATGATGAAAAGTGTGATATGTTTTCAGGTATCTCCTATACTAATAGAGCCACATGCTCACCGGTTTGCCACATGATGTAGGCCTATGGACTGAACAAGAAACCACCAAAAATTTTAACCAGTCATCGTTCTCACAACACTGAGGACCAGTCATTCGAAATGACTTCTCCATGCATTTTATGCTATTGGTAAAAGCACTATGATGAAAAGTGTGATATGTTTTCAGGTATCTCCTATACTAATAGAACCACATGCTCACCGGTTTGCCACATGATGTAGGCCTATGGACTGAACAAGAAGCCACCAAAAATTTTAACCAGTCATCGTTCTCACAACCTGAGGACCAGTCATTCGAAATGACTTCTCCATGCATTTTATGCATTGGTAAAAGCACTATGATGAAAAGTGTGATATGTTTTCAGGTATCTCCTATACTAATAGAGCCACATGCTCACCGGTTTGCCACATGATGTAGGCCTATGGACTGAACAAGAAACCACCAAAAATTTTAACCAGTCATCGTTCTCACAACACTGAGGACCAGTAATTCGAAATGACTTCTCCATGCATTTTATGCATTGGTAAAAGCACTATGATGAAAAGTGTGATATGTTTTCAGATATCTCCTATACTAATAGAGCCATATGCTCACCGGTTTGCCACATGATGTAGGCCTATGGACTGAACAAGAAACCACCAAAAATTTTAACCAGTCATCGTTCTCACAACACTGAGGACCAGTCATTCGAAATGACTTCTCCATGCATTTTATGCATTGGTAAAAGCACTATGATGAAAAGTGTGATATGTTTTCAGATATCTCCTATACTAATAGAGCCACATGCTCACCGGTTTGCCACATGATGTAGGCCTATGGACTGAACAAGAAACCAGCAAAAATTTTAACCAGTCATCGTTCTCACAACACTGAGGACCAGTCATTCGAAATGACTTCTCCATGCATTTTATGCATTGGTAAAAGCACTATGATGAAAAGTGTGATATGTTTTCAGGTATCTCCTATACTAATAGAGCCACATGCTCACCGGTTTACCACATGATGTAGGCCTATGGACTGAACAAGAAACCACCAAAAATTTTAACCAGTCATCGTTCTCACAACACTGAGGACCAGTCATTCGAAATGACTTCTCCATGCATTTTATGCATTGGTAAAAGCACTATGATGAAAAGTGTGATATGTTTTCAGGTATCTCCTATACTAATAGAGCCACATGCTCACCGGTTTGCCACATGATGTAGGCCTATGGACTGAACAAGAAACCACCAAAAATTTTAACCAGTCATCGTTCTCACAACACTGAGGACCAGTCATTCGAAATGACTTCTCCATGCATTTTATGCATTGGTAAAAGTACTATGATGAAAAGTGTGATATGTTTTCAGGTATCTCCTATACTAATAGAGCCACATGCTCACCGGTTTGCCACATGATGTAGGCCTATGGACTGAACAAGAAACCACCAAAAATTTTAACCAGTCATCGTTCTCACAACACTGAGGACCAGTCATTCGAAATGACTTCTCCATGCATTTTATGCATTGGTAAAAGCACTATGATGAAAAGTGTGATATGTTTTCAGGTATCTCCTATACTAATAGAGCCACATGCTCACCGGTTTGCCACATGATGTAGGCCTATGGACTGAACAAGAAACCACCAAAAATTTTAACCAGTCATCGTTGTCACAACACTGAGGACCAGTCATTCGAAATGACTTCTCCATGCATTTTATGCATTGGTAAATGCACTATGATGAAAAGTGTGATATGTTTTCAGGTATCTCCTATACTAATAGAGCCACATGCTCACCGGTTTGCCACATGATGTAGGCCTATGGACTGAACAAGAAACCACCAAAAATTTTAACCAGTCATCGTTCTCACAACACTGAGGACCAGTCATTCGAAATGACTTCTCCATGCATTTTATGCATTGGTAAAAGCACTATGATGAAAAGTGTGATATGTTTTCAGGTATCTCCTATACTAATAGAGCCACATGCTCACCGGTTTGCCACATGATGTAGGCCTATGGACTGAACAAGAAACCACCAAAAATTTTAACCAGTCATCGTTCTCACAACACTGAGGACCAGTCATTCGAAATGACTTCTCCATGCATTTTATGCATTGGTAAAAGCACTATGATGAAAAGTGTGATATGTTTTCAGGTATCTCCTATACTAATAGAGCCACATGCTCACCGGTTTGCCACATGATGTAGGCCTATGGACTGAACAAGAAACCACCAAAAATTTTAATCAGTCATCGTTCTCACAACACTGAGGACCAGTCATTCGAAATGACTTCTCCATGCATTTTATGCATTGGTAACAGCACTATGATGAAAAGTGTGATATGTTTTCAGGTATCTCCTATACTAATAGAGCCACATGCTCACCGGTTTGCCACATGATGTGGGCCTATGGACTGAAAAAGAAACCACCAAAAATTTTAACCAGTCATCGTTCTCACAACACTGAGGACCAGTCATTCGAAATGACTTCTCCATGCATTTTATGCATTGGTAAAAGCACTATGATGAAAAGTGTGATATGTTTTCAGGTATCTCCTATACTAATAGAGCCACATGCTCACCGGTTTGCCACATGATGTAGGCCTATGGACTGAACAAGAAACCACCAAAAATTTTAACCAGTCATCGTTCTCACAACACTGAGGACCAGTCATTCGAAATGACTTCTCCATGCATTTTATGCATTGGTAAAAGCACTATGATGAAAAGTGTGATATGTTTTCAGGTATCTCCTATACTAATAGAGCCACATGCTCACCGGTTTGCCACATGATGTAGGCCTATGGACTAAACAAGAAACCACCAAAAATTTTAACCAGTCATCGTTCTCACAACACTGAGGACCAGTCATTCGAAATGACTTCTCCATGCATTTTATGCATTGGTAAAAGCACTATGATGAAAAGTGTGATATGTTTTCAGGTATCTCCTATACTAATAGAGCCACATGCTCACCGGTTTGCCACATGATGTAGGCCTATGGACTGAACAAGAAACCACCAAAAATTTTAACCAGTCATCGTTCTCACAACACTGAGGACCAGTCATTCGAAATGACTTCTCCATGCATTTTATGCATTGGTAAAAGCACTATGATGAAAAGTGTGATATGTTTTCAGGTATCTCCTATACTAATAGAGCCACATGCTCACCGGTTTGCAACATGATGTAGGCCTATGGACTGAACAAGAAACCACCAAAAATTTTAACCAGTCATCGTTCTCACAACACTGAGGACCAGTCATTCGAAATGACTTCTCCATGCATTTTATGCATTGGTAAAAGCACTATGATGAAAAGTGTGATATGTTTTCAGGTATCTCCTATACTAATAGAGCCACATGCTCACCGGTTTGCCACATGATGTAGGCCTATGGACTGAACAAGAAACCACCAAAAATTTTAACCAGTCATCGTTCTCACAACACTGAGGACCAGTCATTCGAAATGACTTCTCCATGCATTTTATGCATTGGTAAAAGCACTATGATGAAAAGTGTGATGTTTTCAGGTATCTCCTATACTAATAGAGCCACATGCTCACCGGTTTGCCACATGATGTAGGCCTATGGACTGAACAAGAAACCACCAAAAATTTTAACCAGTCATCGTTCTCACAACACTGAGGACCAGTCATTCGAAATGACTTCTCCATGCATTTTATGCATTGGTAAAAGCACTATGATGAAAAGTGTGATATGTTTTCAGGTATCTCCTATACTAATAGAGCCACATGCTCATCGGTTTGCCACATGATGTTGGCCTATGGACTGAACAAGAAACCACCAAAAATTTTAACCAGTCATCGTTCTCACAACACTGAGGACCAGTCATTCGAAATGACTTCTCCATGCATTTTATGCATTGGTAAAAGCACTATGATGAAAAGTGTGATATGTTTTCAGGTATCTCCTATACTAATAGAGCCACATGCTCACCGGTTTGCCACATGATGTAGGCCTATGGACTGAACAAGAAACCACCAAAAATTTTAACCAGTCATCGTTCTCACAACACTGAGGACCAGTCATTCGAAATGACTTCTCCATGCATTTTATGCATTGGTAAAAGCACTATGATGAAAAGTGTGATATGTTTTCAGGTATCTCCTATACTAATAGAGCCACATGCTCACCGGTTTGCCACATGATGTAGGCCTATGGACTGAACAAGAAACCACCAAAAATTTTAACCAGTCATCGTTCTCACAACACTGAGGACCAGTCATTCGAAATGACTTCTCCATGCATTTTATGCATTGGTAAAAGCACTATGATGAAAAGTGTGATATGTTTTCAGGTATCTCCTATACTAATAGAGCCACATGCTCACCGGTTTGCCACATGATGTAGGCCTATGGACTGAACAAGAAACCACCAAAAATTTTAACCAGTCATCGTTCTCACAACACTGAGGACCAGTCATTCGAAATGACTTCTCCATGCATTTTATGCATTTGTTAAAAGCACTATGATGAAAAGTGTGATATGTTTTCAGGTATCTCCTATACTAATAGAGCCACATGCTCACCGGTTTGCCACATGATGTAGGCCTATGGACTGAACAAGAAACCACCAAAAATTTTAACCAGTCATCGTTCTCACAACACTGAGGACCAGTCATTCGAAATGACTTCTCCATGCATTTTATGCATTGGTAAAAGCACTATGATGAAAAGTGTGATATGTTTTCAGGTATCTCCTATACTAATAGAGCCACATGCTCACCGGTTTGTCACATGATGTAGGCCTATGGACTAAACAAGAAACCACCAAAAATTTTAACCAGTCATCGTTCTCACAACACTGAGGACCAGTCATTCGAAATGACTTCTCCATGCATTTTATGCATTGGTAAAAGCACTATGATGAAAAGTGTGATATGTTTTCAGGTATCTCCTATACTAATAGAGCCACATGCTCACCGGTTTGCCACATGATGTAGGCCTATGGACTGAACAAGAAACCACCAAAAATTTTAACCAGTCATCGTTCTCACAACACTGAGGACCAGTCATTCGAAATGACTTCTCCATGCATTTTATGCATTGGTAAAAGCACTATGATGAAAAGTGTGATATGTTTTCAGGTATCTCCTATACTAATAGAGCCACATGCTCACCGGTTTGCCACATGATGTAGGCCTATGGACTGAACAAGAAACCACCAAAAATTTTAACCAGTCATCGTTCTCACAACACTGAGGACCAGTCATTCGAAATGACTTCTCCATGCATTTTATGCATTGGTAAAAGCACTATGATGAAAAGTGTGATATGTTTTCAGGTATCTCCTATACTAATAGAGCCACATGCTCACCGGTTTGCCACATGATGTAGGCCTATGGACTGAACAAGAAACCACCAAAAATTTTAACCAGTCATCGTTCTCACAACACTGAGGACCAGTCATTCGAAATGACTTCTCCATGCATTTTATGCATTGGTAAAAGCACTATGATGAAAAGTGTGATATGTTTTCAGGTATCTCCTATACTAATAGAGCCACATGCTCACCGGTTTGCCACATGATGTAGGCCTATGGACTGAACAAGAAACCACCAAAAATTTTAACCAGTCATCGTTCTCACAACACTGAGGACCAGTCATTCGAAATGACTTCTCCATGCATTTTATGCATTGGTAAAAGCACTATGATGAAAAGTGTGATATGTTTTCAGGTATCTCCTATACTAATAGAGCCACATGCTCACCGGTTTGCCACATGATGTAGGCCTATGGACTGAACAAGAAACCACCAAAAATTTTAACCAGTCATCGTTCTCACAACACTGAGGACCAGTCATTCGAAATGACTTCTCCATGCATTTTATGCATTGGTAAAAGCACTATGATGAAAAGTGTGATATGTTTTCAGGTATCTCCTATACTAATAGAGCCACATGCTCACCGGTTTGCCACATGATGTAGGCCTATGGACTGAACAAGAAACCACCAAAAATTTTAACCAGTCATCGTTCTCACAACACTGAGGACCAGTCATTCGAAATGACTTCTCCATGCATTTTATGCATTGGTAAAAGCACTATGATGAAAAGTGTGATATGTTTTCAGGTATCTCCTATACTAATAGAGCCACATGCTCACCGGTTTGCCACATGATGTAGGCCTATGGACTGAACAAGAAACCACCAAAAATTTTAACCAGTCATCGTTCTCACAACACTGAGGACCAGTCATTCGAAATGACTTCTCCATGCATTTTATGCATTGGTAAAAGCACTATGATGAAAAGTGTGATATGTTTTCAGGTATCTCCTATACTAATAGAGCCACATGCTCACCGGTTTGCCACATGATGTAGGCCTATGGACTGAACAAGAAACCACCAAAAATTTTAACCAGTCATCGTTCTCACAACACTGAGGACCAGTCATTCGAAATGACTTCTCCATGCATTTTAAGCATTGGTAAAAGCACTATGATGAAAAGTGTGATATGTTTTCAGGTATCTCCTATACTAATAGAGCCACATGCTCACCGGTTTGCCACATGATGTAGGCCTATGGACTGAACAAGAAACCACCAAAAATTTTAACCAGTCATCGTTCTCACAACACTGAGGACCAGTCATTCGAAATTACTTCTCCATGCATTTTATGCATTGGTAAAAGCACTATGATGAAAAGTGTGATATGTTTTCAGGTATCTCCTATACTAATAGAGCCACATGTTCACCGGTTTTCCACATGATGTAGGCCTATGGACTGAACAAGAAACCACCAAAAATTTTAACCAGTCATCGTTCTCACAACACTGAGGACCAGTCATTCGAAATGACTTCTCCATGCATTTTATGCATTGGTAAAAGCACTATGATGAAAAGTGTGATATGTTTTCAGGTATCTCCTATACTAATAGAGCCACATGCTCACCGGTTTGCCACATGATGTAGGCCTATGGACTGAACAAGAAACCACCAAAAATTTTAACCAGTCATCGTTCTCACAACACTGAGGACCAGTCATTTGAAATGACTTCTCCATGCATTTTATGCATTGGTAAAAGCACTATGATGAAAAGTGTGATATGTTTTCAGGTATCTCCTATACTAATAGAGCCACATGCTCACCGATTTGCCACATGATGTAGGCCTATGGACTGAACAAGAAACCACCAACAATTTTAACCAGTCATCGTTCTCACAACACTGAGGACCAGTCATTCGAAATGACTTCTCCATGCATTTTATGCATTGGTAAAAGCACTATGATGAAAAGTGTGATATGTTTTCAGGTATCTCCTATACTAATAGAGCCACATGCTCACCGGTTTGCCACATGATGTAGGCCTATGGACTGAACAAGAAACCACCAAAAATTTTAACCAATCATCGTTCTCACAACACTGAGGACCAGTCATTCGAAATGACTTCTCCATGCATTTTATGCATTGGTAAAAGCACTATGATGAAAAGTGTGATATGTTTTCAGGTATCTCCTATACTAATAGAACCACATGCTCACCGGTTTGCCACATGATGTAGGCCTATGGACTGAACAAGAAACCACCAAAAATTTTAACCAGTCATCGTTCTCACAACACTGAGGACCAGTCATTCGAAATGACTTCTCCATGCATTTTATGCATTGGTAAAAGCACTATGATGAAAAGTGTGATATGTTTTCAGGTATCTCCTATACTAATAGAGCCACATGCTCACCGGTTTGCCACATGATGTAGGCCTATGGACTGAACAAGAAACCACCAAAAATTTTAACCAGTCATCGTTCTCACAACACTGAGGACCAGTAATTCGAAATGACTTCTCCATGTATTTTATGCATTGGTAAAAGCACTATGATGAAAAGTGTGATATGTTTTCAGGTATCTCCTATACTAATAGAGCCACATGCTCACCGGTTTGCCACATGATGTAGGCCTATGGACTGAACAAGAAACCACCAAAAATTTTAACCAGTCATCGTTCTCACAACACTGAGGACCAGTCATTCGAAATGACTTCTCCATGCATTTTATGCATTGGTAAAAGCACTATGATGAAAAGTGTGATATGTTTTCAGGTATCTCCTATACTAATAGAGCCACATGCTCACCGGTTTGCCACATGATGTAGGCCTATGGACTGAACAAGAAACCAGCAAAAATTTTAACCAGTCATCGTTCTCACAACACTGAGGACCAGTCATTCGAAATGACTTCTCCATGCATTTTATGCATTGGTAAAAGCACTATGATGAAAAGTGTGATATGTTTTCAGGTATCTCCTATACTAATAGAGCCACATGCTCACCGGTTTGCCACATGATGTAGGCCTATGGACTGAACAAGAAACCACCAAAAATTTTAACCAGTCATCGTTCTCACAACACTGAGGACCAGTCATTCGAAATGACTTCTCCATGCATTTTATGCATTGGTAAAAGCACTATGATGAAAAGTGTGATATGTTTTCAGGTATCTCCTATACTAATAGAGCCACATGCTCACCGGTTTGCCACATGATGTAGACCTATGGACTGAACAAGAAACCACCAAAAATTTTAACCAGTCATCGTTGTCACAACACTGAGGACCAGTCATTCGAAATGACTTCTCCATGCATTTTATGCATTGGTAAAAGTACTATGATGAAAAGTGTGATATGTTTTCAGGTATCTCCTATACTAATAGAGCCACATGCTCACCGGTTTGCCACATGATGTAGGCCTATGGACTGAACAAGAAACCACCAAAAATTTTAACCAGTCATCGTTCTCACAACACTGAGGACCAGTCATTCGAAATGACTTCTCCATGCATTTTATGCATTGGTAAAAGCACTATGATGAAAAGTGTGATATGTTTTCAGGTATCTCCTATACTAATAGAGCCACATGCTCACCGGTTTGCCACATGATGTAGGCCTATGGACTGAACAAGAAACCACCAAAAATTTTAACCAGTCATCGTTGTCACAACACTGAGTACCAGTCATTCGAAATGACTTCTCCATGCATTTTATGCATTGGTAAAAGCACTATGATGAAAAGTGTAATATGTTTTCAGGTATCTCCTATACTAATAGAGCCACATGCTCACCGGTTTGCCACATGATGTAGGCCTATGGACTGAACAAGAAACCACCAAAAATTTTAACCAGTCATCGTTCTCACAACACTGAGGACCAGTCATTCGAAATGACTTCTCCATGCATTTTATGCATTGGTAAAAGCACTATGATGAAAAGTGTGATATGTTTTCAGGTATCTCCTATACTAATAGAGCCACATGCTCACCGGTTTGCCACATGATGTAGGCCTATGGACTGAACAAGAAACCACCAAAAATTTTAACCAGTCATCGTTCTCACAACACTGAGGACCAGTCATTCGAAATGACTTCTCCATGCATTTTATGCATTGGTAAAAGCACTATGATGAAAAGTGTGATGTTTTCAGGTATCTCCTATACTAATAGAGCCACATGCTCACCGGTTTGCCACATGATGTAGGCCTATGGCCTGAACAAGAAACCACCAAAAATTTTAACCAGTCATCGTTCTCACAACACTGAGGACCAGTCATTCGAAATGACTTCTCCATGCATTTTATGCATTGGTAAAAGCACTATGATGAAAAGTGTGATATGTTTTCAGGTATCTCCTATACTAATAGAGCCACATGCTCACCGGTTTGCCACATGATGTAGGCCGATGGACTGAACAAGAAACCACCAAAAATTTTAACCAGTCATCGTTCTCACAACACTGAGGACCAGTCATTCGAAATGACTTCTCCATGCATTTTATGCATTGGTAGAAGCACTATGATGAAAAGTGTGATATGTTTTCAGGTATCTCCTATACTAATAGAGCCACATGCTCACCGGTTTTCCACATGATGTAGGCCTATGGACTGAACAAGAAACCACCAAAAATTTTAACCAGTCATCGTTCTCACAACACTGAGGACCAGTCATTCGAAATGACTTCTCCATGCATTTTATGCATTGGTAAAAGCACTATGATGAAAAGTGTGATATGTTTTCAGGTATCTCCTATACTAATAGAGCCACATGCTCACCGGTTTGCCACATGATGTAGGCCTATGGACTGAACAAGAAACCACCAAAAATTTTAACCAGTCATCGTTCTCACAACACTGAGGACCAGTCATTCGAAATGACTTCTCCATGCATTTTATGCATTGGTAAAAGCACTATGATGAAAAGTGTGATATGTTTTCAGGTATCTCCTATACTAATAGAGCCACATGCTCACCGGTTTGCCACATGATGTAGGCCTATGGACTGAACAAGAAACCACCAAAAATTTTAACCAGTCATCGTTCTCACAACACTGAGGACCAGTCATTCGAAATGACTTCTCCATGCATTTTATGCATTGGTAAAAGCACTATGATGAAAAGTGTGATATGTTTTCAGGTATCTCCTATACTAATAGAGCCACATGCTCACCGGTTTGCCACATGATGTAGGCCTATGGACTGAACAAGAAACCACCAAAAATTTTAACCAGTCATCGTTCTCACAACACTGAGGACCAGTCATTCGAAATGACTTCTCCATGCATTTTATGCATTGGTAAAAGCACTATGATGAAAAGTGTGATATGTTTTCAGGTATCTCCTATACTAATAGAGCCACATGCTCACCGGTTTGCAACATGATGTAGGCCTATGGACTGAACAAGAAACCACCAAAAATTTTAACCAGTCATCGTTCTCACAACACTGAGGACCAGTCATTCGAAATGACTTCTCCATGCATTTTATGCATTGGTAAAAGCACTATGATGAAAAGTGTGATATGTTTTCAGGTATCTCCTATACTAATAGAGCCACATGCTCACCGGTTTGCCACATGATGTAGGCCTATGGACTGAACAAGAAACCACCAAAAATTTTAACCAGTCATCGTTCTCACAACACTGAGGACCAGTAATTCGAAATGACTTCTCCATGCATTTTATGCATTGGTAAAAGCACTATGATGAAAAGTGTGATATGTTTTCAGGTATCTCCTATACTAATAGAGCCACATGCTCACCGGTTTGCCACATGATGTAGGCCTATGGACTGAACAAGAAACCACCAAAAATTTTAACCAGTCATCGTTCTCACAACACTGAGGACCAGTCATTCGAAATGACTTCTCCATGCATTTTATGCATTGGTAAAAGCACTATGATGAAAAGTGTGATATGTTTTCAGGTATCTCCTATACTAATAGAGCCACATGCTCACCGGTTTGCCACATGATGTAGGCCTATGGACTGAACAAGAAACCACCAAAAATTTTAACCAGTCATCGTTCTCACAACACTGAGGACCAGTCATTCGAAATGACTTCTCCATGCATTTTATGCATTGGTAAAAGCACTATGATGAAAAGTGTGATATGTTTTCAGGTATCTCCTATACTAATAGAGCCACATGCTCACCGGTTTGCCACATGATGTAGGCCTATGGACTGAACAAGAAACCACCAAAAATTTTAACCAGTCATCGTTCTCACAACACTGAGGACCAGTAATTCGAAATGACTTCTCCATGCATTTTATGCATTGGTAAAAGCACTATGATGAAAAGTGTGATATGTTTTCAGGTATCTCCTATACTAATAGAGCCACATGCTCACCGGTTTGCCACATGATGTAGGCCTATGGACTGAACAAGAAACCACCAAAAATTTTAACCAGTCATCGTTCTCACAACACTGAGGACCAGTCATTCGAAATGACTTCTCCATGCATTTTATGCATTGGTAAAAGCACTATGATGAAAAGTGTGATATGTTTTCAGGTATCTCCTATACTAATAGAGCCACATGCTCACCGGTTTGCCACATGATGTAGGCCTATGGACTGAACAAGAAACCAGCAAGAATTTTAACCAGTCATCGTTCTCACAACACTGAGGACCAGTCATTCGAAATGACTTCTCCATGCATTTTATGCATTGGTAAAAGCACTATGATGAAAAGTGTGATATGTTTTCAGGTATCTCCTATACTAATAGAGCCACATGCTCACCGGTTTGCCACATGATGTAGGCCTATGGACTGAACAAGAAACCACCAAAAATTTTAACCAGTCATCGTTCTCACAACACTGAGGACCAGTCATTCGAAATGACTTCTCCATGCATTTTATGCATTGGTAAAAGCACTATGATGAAAAGTGTGATATGTTTTCAGGTATCTCCTATACTAATAGAGCCACATGCTCACCGGTTTGCCACATGATGTAGACCTATGGACTGAACAAGAAACCACCAAAAATTTTAACCAGTCATCGTTGTCACAACACTGAGGACCAGTCATTCGAAATGACTTCTCCATGCATTTTATGCATTGGTAAAAGTACTATGATGAAAAGTGTGATATGTTTTCAGGTATCTCCTATACTAATAGAGCCACATGCTCACCGGTTTGCCACATGATGTAGGCCTATGGACTGAACAAGAAACCACCAAAAATTTTAACCAGTCATCGTTCTCACAACACTGAGGACCAGTTCGAAATGACTTCTCCATGCATTTTATGCATTGGTAAAAGCACTATGATGAAAAGTGTGATATGTTTTCAGGTATCTCCTATACTAATAGAGCCACATGCTCACCGGTTTGCCACATGATGTAGGCCTATGGACTGAACAAGAAACCACCAAAAATTTTAACCAGTCATCGTTCTCACAACACTGAGGACCAGTCATTCGAAATGACTTCTCCATGCATTTTATGCATTGGTAAAAGCACTATGATGAAAAGTGTGATATGTTTTCAGGTATCTCCTATACTAATAGAGCCACATGCTCACCGGTTTGCCACATGATGTAGGCCTATAGACTGAACAAGAAACCACCAAAAATTTTAACCAGTCATCGTTCTCACAACACTGAGGACCAGTCATTCGAAATGACTTCTCCATGCATTTTATGCATTGGTAAAAGCACTATGATGAAAAGTGTGATATGTTTTCAGGTATCTCCTATACTAATAGAGCCACATGCTCACCGGTTTGCCACATGATGTAGGCCTATGGACTGAACAAGAAACCACCAAAAATTTTAACCAGTCATCGTTCTCACAACACTGAGGACCAGTCATTCGAAATGACTTCTCCATGCATTTTATTCATTGGTAAAAGCACTATGATGAAAAGTGTGATATGTTTTCAGGTATCTCCTATACTAATAGAGCCACATGCTCACCGGTTTGCCACATGATGTAGGCCTATGGACTGAACAAGAAACCACCAAAAATTTTAACCAGTCATCGTTCTCACAACACTGAGGACCAGTCATTCGAAATGACTTCTCCATGCATTTTATGCATTGGTAAAAGCACTATGATGAAAAGTGTGATATGTTTTCAGGTATCTCCTATACTAATAAAGCCACATGCTCACCGGTTTGCCACATGATGTAGGCCTATGGACTGAACAAGAAACCACCAAAAATTTTAACCAGTCATCGTTCTCACAACACTGAGGACCAGTCATTCGAAATGACTTCTCCATGCATTTTATGCATTGGTAAAAGCACTATGATGAAAAGTGTGATATGTTTTCAGGTATCTCCTATACTAATAGAGCCACATGCTCACCGGTTTGCCACATGATGTAGGCGTATGGACTGAACAAGAAACCACCAAAAATTTTAACCAGTCATCGTTCTCACAACACTGAGGACCAGTCATTCGAAATGACTTCTCCATGCATTTTATGCATTGGTAAAAGCACTATGATGAAAAGTGTGATATGTTTTCAGGTATCTCCTATACTAATAGAGCCACATGCTCACCGGTTTGCCACATGATGTAGGCCTATGGACTGAACAAGAAACCACCAAAAATTTTAACCAGTCATCGTTCTCACAACACTGAGGACCAGTCATTCGAAATGACTTCTCCATGCATTTTATGCATTGGTAAAAGCACTATGATGAAAAGTGTGATATGTTTTCAGGTATCTCCTATACTAATAGAGCCACATGCTCACCGGTTTGCCACATGATGTAGGCCTATGGACTGAACAAGAAACCACCAAAAATTTTAACCAGTCATCGTTCTCACAACACTGAGGACCAGTCATTCGAAATGACTTCTCCATGCATTTTATGCATTGGTAAAAGCATTATGATGAAAAGTGTGATATGTTTTCAGGTATCTCCTACACTAAGAGAGCCACATGCTCACCGGTTTGCCACATGATGTAGGCCTATGGACTGAACAAGAAACCACCAAAAATTTTAACCAGTCATCGTTCTCACAACACTGAGGACCAGTCATTCGAAATGACTTCTCCCTGCATTTTATGCATTGGTAAAAGCACTATGATGAAAAGTGTGATATGTTTTCAGGTATCTCCTATACTAATAGAGCCACATGCTCACCGGTTTGCCACATGATGTAGGCCTATGGACTGAACAAGAAACCACCAAAAATTTTAACCAGTCATCGTTCTCACAACACTGAGGACCAGTCATTCGAAATGACTTCTCCATGCATTTTATGCATTGGTAAAAGCACTATGATGAAAAGTGTGATATGTTTTCAGGTATCTCCTATACTAATAGAGCCACATGCTCACCGGTTTGCCACATGATGTAGGCCTATGGACTGAACAAGAAACCACCAAAAATTTTAACCAATCATCGTTCTCACAACACTGAGGACCAGTCATTCGAAATGACTTCTCCATGCATTTTATGCATTGGTAAAAGCACTATGATGAAAAGTGTGATATGTTTTCAGGTATCTCCTATACTAATAGATCCACATGCTCACCGGTTTGCCACATGATGTAGGCCTATGGACTGAACAAGAAACCACCAAAAATTTTAACCAGTCATCGTTCTCACAACACTGAGGACCAGTCATTCGAAATGACTTCTCCATGCATTTTATGCATTGGTAAAAGCACTATGATGAAAAGTGTGATATGTTTTCAGGTATCTCCTATACTAATAGAGCCACATGCTCACCGGTTTGCCACATGATGTAGGCCTATGGACTGAACAAGAAACCACCAAAAATTTTAACCAGTCATCGTTCTCACAACACTGAGGACCAGTCATTCGAAATGACTTCTCCATGCATTTTATGCATTGGTAAAAGCACTATGATGAAAAGTGTGATATGTTTTCAGGTATCTCCTATACTAATAGAGCCACATGCTCACCGGTTTGCCACATGATGTAGGCCTATGGACTGAACAAGAAACCACCAAAAATTTTAACCAGTCATCGTTCTCACAACACTGAGGACCAGTCATTCGAAATGACTTCTCCATGCATTTTATGCATTGGTAAAAGCACTATGATGAAAAGTGTGATATGTTTTCAGGTATCTCCTATACTAATAGAGCCACATGCTCACCGGTTTGCCACATGATGTAGGCCTATGGACTGAACAAGAAACCACCAAAAATTTTAACCAGTCATCGTTCTCACAACACTGAGGACCAGTCATTCGAAATGACTTCTCCATGCATTTTATGCATTGGTAAAAGCACTATGATGAAAAGTGTGATATGTTTTCAGGTATCTCCTATACTAATAAAGCCACATGCTCACCGGTTTGCCACATGATGTAGGCCTATGGACTGAACAAGAAACCACCAAAAATTTTAACCAGTCATCGTTCTCACAACACTGAGGACCAGTCATTCGAAATGACTTCTCCATGCATTTTATGCATTGGTAAAAGCACTATGATGAAAAGTGTGATATGTTTTCAGGTATCTCCTATACTAATAGAGCCACATGCTCACCGGTTTGCCACATGATGTAGGCGTATGGACTGAACAAGAAACCACCAAAAATTTTAACCAGTCATCGTTCTCACAACACTGAGGACCAGTCATTCGAAATGACTTCTCCATGCATTTTATGCATTGGTAAAAGCACTATGATGAAAAGTGTGATATGTTTTCAGGTATCTCCTATACTAATAGAGCCACATGCTCACCGGTTTGCCACATGATGTAGGCCTATGGACTGAACAAGAAACCACCAAAAATTTTAACCAGTCATCGTTCTCACAACACTGAGGACCAGTCATTCGAAATGACTTCTCCATGCATTTTATGCATTGGTAAAAGCACTATGATGAAAAGTGTGATATGTTTTCAGGTATCTCCTATACTAATAGAGCCACATGCTCACCGGTTTGCCACATGATGTAGGCCTATGGACTGAACAAGAAACCACCAAAAATTTTATCCAGTCATCGTTCTCACAACACTGAGGACCAGTCATTCGAAATGACTTCTCCCTGCATTTTATGCATTGGTAAAAGCACTATGATGAAAAGTGTGATATGTTTTCAGGTATCTCCTATACTAATAGAGCCACATGCTCACCGGTTTGCCACATGATGTAGGCCTATGGACTGAACAAGAAACCACCAAAAATTTTAACCAGTCATCGTTCTCACAACACTGAGGACCAGTCATTCGAAATGACTTCTCCATGCATTTTATGCATTGGTAAAAGCACTATGATGAAAAGTGTGATATGTTTTCAGGTATCTCCTATACTAATAAAGCCACATGCTCACCGGTTTGCCACATGATGTAGGCCTTATGGACTGAACAAGAAACCACCAAAAATTTTAACCAGTCATCGTTCTCACAACACTGAGGACCAGTCATTCGAAATGACTTCTCCATGCATTTTATGCATTGGTAAAAGCACTATGATGAAAAGTGTGATATGTTTTCAGGTATCTCCTATACTAATAGAGCCACATGCTCACCGGTTTGCCACATGATGTAGGCCTATGGACTGAACAAGAAACCACCAAAAATTTTAACCAGTCATCGTTCTCACAACACTGAGGACCAGTCATTCGAAATGACTTCTCCATGCATTTTATGCATTGGTAAAAGCACTATGATGAAAAGTGTGATATGTTTTCAGGTATCTCCTATACTAATAGAGCCACATGCTCACCGGTTTGCCACATGATGTAGGCCTATGGACTGAACAAGAAACCACCAAAAATTTTAACCAGTCATCGTTCTCACAACACTGAGGACCAGTCATTCGAAATGACTTCTCCATGCATTTTATGCATTGGTAAAAGCACTATGATGAAAAGTGTGATATGTTTTCAGGTATCTCCTATACTAATAGAGCCACATGCTCACCGGTTTGCCACATGATGTAGGCCTATGGACTGAACAAGAAACCACCAAAAATTTTATCCAGTCATCGTTCTCACAACACTGAGGACCAGTCATTCGAAATGACTTCTCCATGCATTTTATGCATTGGTAAAAGCACTATGATGAAAAGTGTGATATGTTTTCAGGTATCTCCTATACTAATAGAGCCACATGCTCACCGGTTTGCCACATGATGTAGGCCTATGGACTGAACAAGAAACCACCAAAAATTTTAACCAGTCATCGTTCTCACAACACTGAGGACCAGTCATTCGAAATGACTTCTCCATGCATTTTATGCATTGGTAAAAGCACTATGATGAAAAGTGTGATATGTTTTCAGGTATCTCCTATACTAATAGAGCCACATGCTCACCGGTTTGCCACATGATGTAGGCCTATGGACTGAACAAGAAACCACCAAAAATTTTAACCAGTCATCGTTCTCACAACACTGAGGACCAGTCATTCGAAATGACTTCTCCATGCATTTTATGCATTGGTAAAAGCACTATGATGAAAAGTGTGATATGTTTTCAGGTATCTCCTATACTAATAGAGCCACATGCTCACCGGTTTGCCACATGATGTAGGCCTATGGACTGAACAAGAAACCACCAAAAATTTTAACCAGTCATCGTTCTCACAACACTGAGGACCAGTCATTCGAAATGACTTCTCCATGCATTTTATGCATTGGTAAAAGCACTATGATGAAAAGTGTGATATGTTTTCAGGTATCTCCTATACTAATAAAGCCACATGCTCACCGGTTTGCCACATGATGTAGGCCTATGGACTGAACAAGAAACCACCAAAAATTTTAACCAGTCATCGTTCTCACAACACTGAGGACCAGTCATTCGAAATGACTTCTCCATGCATTTTATGCATTGGTAAAAGCACTATGATGAAAAGTGTGATATGTTTTCAGGTATCTCCTATACTAATAGAGCCACATGCTCACCGGTTTGCCACATGATGTAGGCGTATGGACTGAACAAGAAACCACCAAAAATTTTAACCAGTCATCGTTCTCACAACACTGAGGACCAGTCATTCGAAATGACTTCTCCATGCATTTTATGCATTGGTAAAAGCACTATGATGAAAAGTGTGATATGTTTTCAGGTATCTCCTATACTAATAGAGCCACATGCTCACCGGTTTGCCACATGATGTAGGCCTATGGACTGAACAAGAAACCACCAAAAATTTTAACCAGTCATCGTTCTCACAACACTGAGGACCAGTCATTCGAAATGACTTCTCCATGCATTTTATGCATTGGTAAAAGCACTATGATGAAAAGTGTGATATGTTTTCAGGTATCTCCTATACTAATAGAGCCACATGCTCACCGGTTTGCCACATGATGTAGGCCTATGGACTGAACAAGAAACCACCAAAAATTTTATCCAGTCATCGTTCTCACAACACTGAGGACCAGTCATTCGAAATGACTTCTCCATGCATTTTATGCATTGGTAAAAGCACTATGATGAAAAGTGTGATATGTTTTCAGGTATCTCCTATACTAATAGAGCCACATGCTCACCGGTTTGCCACATGATGTAGGCCTATGGACTGAACAAGAAACCACCAAAAATTTTAACCAGTCATCGTTCTCACAACACTGAGGACCAGTCATTCGAAATGACTTCTCCATGCATTTTATGCATTGGTAAAAGCACTATGATGAAAAGTGTGATATGTTTTCAGGTATCTCCTATACTAATAAAGCCACATGCTCACCGGTTTGCCACATGATGTAGGCCTATGGACTGAACAAGAAACCACCAAAAATTTTAACCAGTCATCGTTCTCACAACACTGAGGACCAGTCATTCGAAATGACTTCTCCATGCATTTTATGCATTGGTAAAAGCACTATGATGAAAAGTGTGATATGTTTTCAGGTATCTCCTATACTAATAGAGCCACATGCTCACCGGTTTGCCACATGATGTAGGCCTATGGACTGAACAAGAAACCACCAAAAATTTTAACCAGTCATCGTTCTCACAACAATGAGGACCAGTCATTCGAAATGACTTCTCCATGCATTTTATGCATTGGTAAAAGCACTATGATGAAAAGTGTGATATGTTTTCAGGTATCTCCTATACTAATAGAGCCACATGCTCACCGGTTTGCCACATGATGTAGGCCTATGGACTGAACAAGAAACCACCAAAAATTTTATCCAGTCATCGTTCTCACAACACTGAGGACCAGTCATTCGAAATGACTTCTCCATGCATTTTATGCATTGGTAAAAGCACTATGATGAAAAGTGTGATATGTTTTCAGGTATCTCCTATACTAATAGAGCCACATGCTCACCGGTTTGCCACATGATGTAGGCCTATGGACTGAACAAGAAACCACCAAAAATTTTAACCAGTCATCGTTCTCACAACACTGAGGACCAGTCATTCGAAATGACTTCTCCATGCATTTTATGCATTGGTAAAAGCACTATGATGAAAAGTGTGATATGTTTTCAGGTATCTCCTATACTAATAAAGCCACATGCTCACCGGTTTGCCACATGATGTAGGCCTATGGACTGAACAAGAAACCACCAAAAATTTTAACCAGTCATCGTTCTCACAACACTGAGGACCAGTCATTCGAAATGACTTCTCCATGCATTTTATGCATTGGTAAAAGCACTATGATGAAAAGTGTGATATGTTTTCAGGTATCTCCTATACTAATAGAGCCACATGCTCACCGGTTTGCCACATGATGTAGGCGTATGGACTGAACAAGAAACCACCAAAAATTTTAACCAGTCATCGTTCTCACAACACTGAGGACCAGTCATTCGAAATGACTTCTCCATGCATTTTATGCATTGGTAAAAGCACTATGATGAAAAGTGTGATATGTTTTCAGGTATCTCCTATACTAATAGAGCCACATGCTCACCGGTTTGCCACATGATGTAGGCCTATGGACTGAACAAGAAACCACCAAAAATTTTAACCAGTCATCGTTCTCACAACACTGAGGACCAGTCATTCGAAATGACTTCTCCATGCATTTTATGCATTGGTAAAAGCACTATGATGAAAAGTGTGATATGTTTTCAGGTATCTCCTATACTAATAGAGCCACATGCTCACCGGTTTGCCACATGATGTAGGCCTATGGACTGAACAAGAAACCACCAAAAATTTTATCCAGTCATCGTTCTCACAACACTGAGGACCAGTCATTCGAAATGACTTCTCCATGCATTTTATGCATTGGTAAAAGCACTATGATGAAAAGTGTGATATGTTTTCAGGTATCTCCTATACTAATAGAGCCACATGCTCACCGGTTTGCCACATGATGTAGGCCTATGGACTGAACAAGAAACCACCAAAAATTTTAACCAGTCATCGTTCTCACAACACTGAGGACCAGTCATTCGAAATGACTTCTCCATGCATTTTATGCATTGGTAAAAGCACTATGATGAAAAGTGTGATATGTTTTCAGGTATCTCCTATACTAATAGAGCCACATGCTCACCGGTTTGCCACATGATGTAGGCCTATGGACTGAACAAGAAACCACCAAAAATTTTAACCAGTCATCGTTCTCACAACACTGAGGACCAGTCATTCGAAATGACTTCTCCATGCATTTTATGCATTGGTAAAAGCACTATGATGAAAAGTGTGATATGTTTTCAGGTATCTCCTATACTAATAGAGCCACATGCTCACCGGTTTGCCACATGATGTAGGCCTATGGACTGAACAAGAAACCACCAAAAATTTTAACCAGTCATCGTTCTCACAACACTGAGGACCAGTCATTCGAAATGACTTCTCCATGCATTTTATGCATTGGTAAAAGCACTATGATGAAAAGTGTGATATGTTTTCAGGTATCTCCTATACTAATAAAGCCACATGCTCACCGGTTTGCCACATGATGTAGGCCTATGGACTGAACAAGAAACCACCAAAAATTTTAACCAGTCATCGTTCTCACAACACTGAGGACCAGTCATTCGAAATGACTTCTCCATGCATTTTATGCATTGGTAAAAGCACTATGATGAAAAGTGTGATATGTTTTCAGGTATCTCCTATACTAATAGAGCCACATGCTCACCGGTTTGCCACATGATGTAGGCGTATGGACTGAACAAGAAACCACCAAAAATTTTAACCAGTCATCGTTCTCACAACACTGAGGACCAGTCATTCGAAATGACTTCTCCATGCATTTTATGCATTGGTAAAAGCACTATGATGAAAAGTGTGATATGTTTTCAGGTATCTCCTATACTAATAGAGCCACATGCTCACCGGTTTGCCACATGATGTAGGCCTATGGACTGAACAAGAAACCACCAAAAATTTTAACCAGTCATCGTTCTCACAACACTGAGGACCAGTCATTCGAAATGACTTCTCCATGCATTTTATGCATTGGTAAAAGCACTATGATGAAAAGTGTGATATGTTTTCAGGTATCTCCTATACTAATAGAGCCACATGCTCACCGGTTTGCCACATGATGTAGGCCTATGGACTGAACAAGAAACCACCAAAAATTTTATCCAGTCATCGTTCTCACAACACTGAGGACCAGTCATTCGAAATGACTTCTCCATGCATTTTATGCATTGGTAAAAGCACTATGATGAAAAGTGTGATATGTTTTCAGGTATCTCCTATACTAATAGAGCCACATGCTCACCGGTTTGCCACATGATGTAGGCCTATGGACTGAACAAGAAACCACCAAAAATTTTAACCAGTCATCGTTCTCACAACACTGAGGACCAGTCATTCGAAATGACTTCTCCATGCATTTTATGCATTGGTAAAAGCACTATGATGAAAAGTGTGATATGTTTTCAGGTATCTCCTATACTAATAGAGCCACATGCTCACCGGTTTGCCACATGATGTAGGCCTATGGACTGAACAAGAAACCACCAAAAATTTTAACCAGTCATCGTTCTCACAACACTGAGGACCAGTCATTCGAAATGACTTCTCCATGCATTTTATGCATTGGTAAAAGCACTATGATGAAAAGTGTGATATGTTTTCAGGTATCTCCTATACTAATAGAGCCACATGCTCACCGGTTTGCCACATGATGTAGGCCTATGGACTGAACAAGAAACCACCCAAAATTTTAACCAGTCATCGTTCTCACAACACTGAGGACCAGTCATTCGAAATGACTTCTCCATGCATTTTATGCATTGTTAAAAGCACTATGATGAAATGTGTGATATGTTTTCAGGTATCTCCTATACTAATAGAGCCACATGCTCACCGGTTTGCCACATGATGTAGGCCTATGGACTGAACAAGAAACCACCAAAAATTTTAACCAGTCATCGTTCTCACAACACTGAGGACCAGTCATTCGAAATGACTTCTCCATGCATTTTATGCATTGGTAAAAGCACTATGATGAAAAGTGTGATATGTTTTCAGGTATCTCCTATACTAATAGAGCCACATGCTCACCGGTTTGCCACATGATGTAGGCCTATGGACTGAACAAGAAACCACCAAAAATTTTAACCAGTCATCGTTCTCACAACACTGAGGACCAGTCATTCGAAATGACTTCTCCATGCATTTTATGCATTGGTAAAAGCACTATGATGAAAAGTGTGATATGTTTTCAGGTATCTCCTATACTAATAGAGCCACATGCTCACCGGTTTGCCACATGATATAGGCCTATGGACTGAACAAGAAACCACCAAAAATTTTAACCAGTCATCGTTCTCACAACACTGAGGACCAGTCATTCGAAATGACTTCTCCATGCATTTTATGCATTGGTAAAAGCACTATGATGAAAAGTGTGATATGTTTTCAGGTATCTCCTATACTAATAGAGCCACATGCTCACCGGTTTGCCACATGATGTAGGCCTATGGACTGAACAAGAAACCACCAAAAATTTTAACCAATCATCGTTCTCACAACACTGAGGACCAGTCATTCGAAATGACTTCTCCATGCATTTTATGCATTGGTAAAAGCACTATGATGAAAAGTGTGATATGTTTTTAGGTATCTCCTATACTAATAGAGCCACATGCTCACCGGTTTGCCACATTATGTAGGCCTATGGACTGAACAAGAAACCACCAAAAATTTTAACCAGTCATCGTTCTCACAACACTGAGGACCAGTCATTCGAAATGACTTCTCCATGCATTTTATGCATTGGTAAAAGCACTATGATGAAAAGTGTGATATGTTTTCAGGTATCTCCTATACTAATAGAGCCACATGCTCACCGGTTTGCCACATGATGTATGCCTATGGACTGAACAAGAAACCACCAAAAATTTTAACCAGTCATCGTTCTCACAACACTGAGGACCAGTCATTCGAAATGACTTCTCCATGCATTTTATGCATTGGTAAAAGCACTATGATGAAAAGTGTGATATGTTTTCAGGTATCTCCTATACTAACAGAGCCACATGCTCACCGGTTTGCCACATGATGTAGGCCAATGGACTGAACAAGAAACCACCAAAAATTTTAACCAGTCATCGTTCTCACAACACTGAGGACCAGTCATTCGAAATGACTTCTCCATGCATTTTATGCATTGGTAAAAGCACTATGATGAAAAGTGTGATATCTTTTCAGGTATCTCCTATACTAATAGAGCCACATGCTCACCGGTTTGCCACATGATGTAGGCCTATGGACTGAACAAGAAACCACCAAAAATTTTAACCAGTCATCGTTCTCACAACACTGAGGACCAGTCATTCGAAATGACTTCTCCATGCATTTTATGCATTGGTAAAAGCACTATGATGAAAAGTGTGATATGTTTTCAGGTATCTCCTATACTAATAGAGCCACATGCTCACCGGTTTGCCACATGATGTAGGCCTATGGACTGAACAAGAAACCACCAAAAATTTTAACCAGTCATCGTTCTCACAACACTGAGGACCAGTCATTCGAAATGACTTCTCCATGCATTTTATGCATTGGTAAAAGCACTATGATGAAAAGTGTGATATGTTTTCAGGTATCTCCTATACTAATAGAGCCACATGCTCACCGGTTTGCCACATGATGTAGGCCTATGGACTGAACAAGAAACCACCAAAAATTTTAACCAGTCATCATTCTCACAACACTGAGGACCAGTCATTCGAAATGACTTCTCCATGCATTTTATGCATTGGTAAAAGCACTATGATGAAAAGTGTGATATGTTTTCAGGTATCTCCTATACTAATAGAGCCACATGCTCACCGGTTTGCCACATGATGTAGGCCTATGGACTGAACAAGAAACCACCAAAAATTTTAACCAGTCATCGTTCTCACAACACTGAGGACCAGTCATTCGAAATGACTTCTCCATGCATTTTATGCATTGGTAAAAGCACTATGATGAAAAGTGTGATGTTTTCAGGTATCTCCTATACTAATAGAGCCACATGCTCACCGGTTTGCCACATGATGTAGGCCTATGGACTGAACAAGAAACCACCAAAAATTTTAACCAGTCATCGTTCTCACAACACTGAGGACCAGTCATTCGAAATGACTTCTCCATGCATTTTATGCATTGGTAAAAGCACTATGATGAAAAGTGTGATATGTTTTCAGGTATCTCCTATACTAATAGAGCCACATGCTCACCGGTTTGCCACATGATGTAGGCCTATGGACTGAACAAGAAACCACCAAAAATTTTAACCAGTCATCGTTCTCACAACACTGAGGACCAGTCATTCGAAATGACTTCTCCATGCATTTTACGCATTGGGAAAAGCACTATGATGAAATGTGTGATATGTTTTCAGGTATCTCCTATACTAATAGAGCCACATGCTCACCGGTTTGCCACATGATGTAGGCCTATGGACTGAACAAGAAACCACCAAAAATTTTAACCAGTCATCGTTCTCACAACACTGAGGACCAGTCATTCGAAATGACTTCTCCATGCATTTTATGCATTGGTAAAAGCACTATGATGAAAAGTGTGATATGTTTTCAGGTATCTCCTATACTAATAGAGCCACATGCTCACCGGTTTGCCACATGATGTAGGCCTATGGACTGAACAAGAAACCACCAAAAATTTTAACCAGTCATCGTTCTCACAACACTGAGGACCAGTCATTCGAAATGACTTCTCCATGCATTTTATGCATTGGTAAAAGCACTATGATGAAAAGTGTGATATGTTTTCAGGTATCTCCTATACTAATAGAGCCACATGCTCACCGGTTTGCCACATGATGTAGGCCTATGGACTGAACAAGAAACCACCAAAAATTTTAACCAGTCATCGTTCTCACAACACTGAGGACCAGTCATTCGAAATGACTTCTCCATGCATTTTATGCATTGGTAAAAGCACTATGATGAAAAGTGTGATATGTTTTCAGGTATCTCCTATACTAATAGAGCCACATGCTCACCGGTTTGCCACATGATGTAGGCCTATGGACTGAACAAGAAACCACCAAAAATTTTAACCAGTCATCGTTCTCACAACACTGAGGACCAGTCATTCGAAATGACTTCTCCATGCATTTTATGCATTGGTAAAAGCACTATGATGAAAAGTGTGATATGTTTTCAGGTATCTCCTATACTAATAGAGCCACATGCTCACCGGTTTGCCACATGATGTAGGCCTATGGACTGAACAAGAAACCACCAAAAATTTTAACCAGTCATCGTTCTCACAACACTGAGGACCAGTCATTCGAAATGACTTCTCCATGCATTTTATGCATTGGTAAAAGCACTATGATGAAAAGTGTGATATGTTTTCAGGTATCTCCTATACTAATAGAGCCACATGCTCACCGGTTTGCCACATAATGTAGGCCTATGGACTGAACAAGAAACCACCAAAAATTTTAACCAGTCATCGTTCTCACAACACTGAGGACCAGTCATTCGAAATGACTTCTCCATGCATTTTATGCATTGGTAAAAGCACTATGATGAAAAGTGTGATATGTTTTCTGGTATCTCCTATACTAATAAAGCCACATGCTCACCGGTTTGCCACATGATGTAGGCCTATGGACTGAACAAGAAACCACCAAAAATTTTAACCAGTCATCGTTCTCACAACACTGAGGACCAGTCATTCGAAATGACTTCTCCATGCATTTTATGCATTGGTAAAAGCACTATGATGAAAAGTGTGATATGTTTTCAGGTATCTCCTATACTAATAGAGCCACATGCTCACCGGTTTGCCACATGATGTAGGCCTATGGACTGAACAAGAAACCACCAAAAATTTTAACCAGTCATCGTTCTCACAACACTGAGGACCAGTCATTCGAAATGACTTCTCCATGCATTTTACGCATTGGGAAAAGCACTATGATGAAATGTGTGATATGTTTTCAGGTATCTCCTATACTAATAGAGCCACATGCTCACCGGTTTGCCACATGATGTAGGCCTATGGACTGAACAAGAAACCACCAAAAATTTTAACCAGTCATCGTTCTCACAACACTGAGGACCAGTCATTCGAAATGACTTCTCCATGCATTTTATGCATTGGTAAAAGCACTATGATGAAAAGTGTGATATGTTTTCAGGTATCTCCTATACTAATAGAGCCACATGCTCACCGGTTTGCCACATGATGTAGGCCTATGGACTGAACAAGAAACCACCAAAAATTTTAACCAGTCATCGTTCTCACAACACTGAGGACCAGTCATTCGAAATGACTTCTCCATGCATTTTATGCATTGGTAAAAGCACTATGATGAAAAGTGTGATATGTTTTCAGGTATCTCCTATACTAATAGAGCCACATGCTCACCGGTTTGCCACATGATGTAGGCCTATGGACTGAACAAGAAACCACCAAAAATTTTAACCAGTCATCGTTCTCACAACACTGAGGACCAGTCATTCGAAATGACTTCTCCATGCATTTTACGCATTGGGAAAAGCACTATGATGAAATGTGTGATATGTTTTCAGGTATCTCCTATACTAATAGAGCCACATGCTCACCGGTTTGCCACATGATGTAGGCCTATGGACTGAACAAGAAACCACCAAAAATTTTAACCAGTCATCGTTCTCACAACACTGAGGACCAGTCATTCGAAATGACTTCTCCATGCATTTTATGCATTGGTAAAAGCACTATGATGAAAAGTGTGATATGTTTTCAGGTATCTCCTATACTAATAGAGCCACATGCTCACCGGTTTGCCACATGATGTAGGCCTATGGACTGAACAAGAAACCACCAAAAATTTTAACCAGTCATCGTTCTCACAACACTGAGGACCAGTCATTCGAAATGACTTCTCCATGCATTTTATGCATTGGTAAAAGCACTATGATGAAAAGTGTGATATGTTTTCAGGTATCTCCTATACTAATAGAGCCACATGCTCACCGGTTTGCCACATGATGTAGGCCTATGGACTGAACAAGAAACCACCAAAAATTTTAACCAGTCATCGTTCTCACAACACTGAGGACCAGTCATTCGAAATGACTTCTCCATGCATTTTATGCATTGGTAAAAGCACTATGATGAGAAGTGTGATGTTTTCAGGTATCTCCTATACTAATAGAGCCACATGCTCACCGGTTTGCCACATGATGTAGGCCTATGGACTGAACAAGAAACCACCAAAAATTTTAACCAGTCATCGTTCTCACAACACTGAGGACCAGTCATTCGAAATGACTTCTCCATGCATTTTATGCATTGGTAAAAGCACTATGATGAAAAGTGTGATATGTTTTCAGGTATCTCCTATACTAATAGAGCCACATGCTCACCGGTTTGCCACATGATGTAGGCCTATGGACTGAACAAGAAACCACCAAAAATTTTAACCAGTCATCGTTCTCACAACACTGAGGACCAGTCATTCGAAATGACTTCTCCATGCATTTTACGCATTGGGAAAAGCACTATGATGAAATGTGTGATATGTTTTCAGGTATCTCCTATACTAATAGAGCCACATGCTCACCGGTTTGCCACATGATGTAGGCCTATGGACTGAACAAGAAACCACCAAAAATTTTAACCAGTCATCGTTCTCACAACACTGAGGACCAGTCATTCGAAATGACTTCTCCATGCATTTTATGCATTGGTAAAAGCACTATGATGAAAAGTGTGATATGTTTTCAGGTATCTCCTATACTAATAGAGCCACATGCTCACCGGTTTGCCACATGATGTAGGCCTATGGACTGAACAAGAAACCACCAAAAATTTTAACCAGTCATCGTTCTCACAACACTGAGGACCAGTCATTCGAAATGACTTCTCCATGCATTTTACGCATTGGGAAAAGCACTATGATGAAATGTGTGATATGTTTTCAGGTATCTCCTATACTAATAGAGCCACATGCTCACCGGTTTGCCACATGATGTAGGCCTATGGACTGAACAAGAAACCACCAAAAATTTTAACCAGTCATCGTTCTCACAACACTGAGGACCAGTCATTCGAAATGACTTCTCCATGCATTTTATGCATTGGTAAAAGCACTATGATGAAAAGTGTGATATGTTTTCAGGTATCTCCTATACTAATAGAGCCACATGCTCACCGGTTTGCCACATGATGTAGGCCTATGGACTGAACAAGAAACCACCAAAAATTTTAACCAGTCATCGTTCTCACAACACTGAGGACCAGTCATTCGAAATGACTTCTCCATGCATTTTATGCATTGGTAAAAGCACTATGATGAAAAGTGTGATATGTTTTCAGGTATCTCCTATACTAATAGAGCCACATGCTCACCGGTTTGCCACATGATGTAGGCCTATGGACTGAACAAGAAACCACCAAAAATTTTAACCAGTCATCGTTCTCACAACACTGAGGACCAGTCATTCGAAATGACTTCTCCATGCATTTTATGCATTGGTAAAAGCACTATGATGAAAAGTGTGATATGTTTTCAGGTATCTCCTATACTAATAGAGCCACATGCTCACCGGTTTGCCACATGATGTAGGCCTATGGACTGAACAAGAAACCACCAAAAATTTTAACCAGTCATCGTTCTCACAACACTGAGGACCAGTCATTCGAAATGACTTCTCCATGCATTTTATGCATTGGTAAAAGCACTATGATGAAAAGTGTGATATGTTTTCAGGTATCTCCTATACTAATAGAGCCACATGCTCACCGGTTTTCCACATGATGTAGGCCTATGGACTGAACAAGAAACCACCAAAAATTTTAACCAGTCATCGTTCTCACAACACTGAGGACCAGTCATTCGAAATGACTTCTCCATGCATTTTATGCATTGGTAAAAGCACTATGATGAAAAGTGTGATATGTTTTCAGGTATCTCCTATACTAATAGAGCCACATGCTCACCGGTTTGCCACATAATGTAGGCCTATGGACTGAACAAGAAACCACCAAAAATTTTAACCAGTCATCGTTCTCACAACACTGAGGACCAGTCATTCGAAATGACTTCTCCATGCATTTTATGCATTGGTAAAAGCACTATGATGAAAAGTGTGATATGTTTTCTGGTATCTCCTATACTAATAAAGCCACATGCTCACCGGTTTGCCACATGATGTAGGCCTATGGACTGAACAAGAAACCACCAAAAATTTTAACCAGTCATCGTTCTCACAACACTGAGGACCAGTCATTCGAAATGACTTCTCCATGCATTTTATGCATTGGTAAAAGCACTATGATGAAAAGTGTGATATGTTTTCAGGTATCTCCTATACTAATAGAGCCACATGCTCACCGGTTTGCCACATGATGTAGGCCTATGGACTGAACAAGAAACCACCAAAAATTTTAACCAGTCATCGTTCTCACAACACTGAGGACCAGTCATTCGAAATGACTTCTCCATGCATTTTACGCATTGGGAAAAGCACTATGATGAAATGTGTGATATGTTTTCAGGTATCTCCTATACTAATAGAGCCACATGCTCACCGGTTTGCCACATGATGTAGGCCTATGGACTGAACAAGAAACCACCAAAAATTTTAACCAGTCATCGTTCTCACAACACTGAGGACCAGTCATTCGAAATGACTTCTCCATGCATTTTATGCATTGGTAAAAGCACTATGATGAAAAGTGTGATATGTTTTCAGGTATCTCCTATACTAATAGAGCCACATGCTCACCGGTTTGCCACATGATGTAGGCCTATGGACTGAACAAGAAACCACCAAAAATTTTAACCAGTCATCGTTCTCACAACACTGAGGACCAGTCATTCGAAATGACTTCTCCATGCATTTTATGCATTGGTAAAAGCACTATGATGAAAAGTGTGATATGTTTTCAGGTATCTCCTATACTAATAGAGCCACATGCTCACCGGTTTGCCACATGATGTAGGCCTATGGACTGAACAAGAAACCACCAAAAATTTTAACCAGTCATCGTTCTCACAACACTGAGGACCAGTCATTCGAAATGACTTCTCCATGCATTTTATGCATTGGTAAAAGCACTATGATGAGAAGTGTGATGTTTTCAGGTATCTCCTATACTAATAGAGCCACATGCTCACCGGTTTGCCACATGATGTAGGCCTATGGACTGAACAAGAAACCACTAAAAATTTTAACCAGTCATCGTTCTCACAACACTGAGGACCAGTCATTCGAAATGACTTCTCCATGCATTTTATGCATTGGTAAAAGCACTATGATGAAAAGTGTGATATGTTTTCAGGGTATCTCCTATACTAATAGAGCCACATGCTCACCGGTTTGCCACATGATGTAGGCCTATGGACTGAACAAGAAACCACCAAAAATTTTAACCAGTCATCGTTCTCACAACACTGAGGACCAGTCATTCGAAATGACTTCTCCATGCATTTTACGCATTGGGAAAAGCACTATGATGAAATGTGTGATATGTTTTCAGGTATCTCCTATACTAATAGAGCCACATGCTCACCGGTTTGCCACATGATGTAGGCCTAAGGACTGAACAAGAAACCACCAAAAATTTTAACCAGTCATCGTTCTCACAACACTGAGGACCAGTCATTCGAAATGACTTCTCCATGCATTTTATGCATTGGTAAAAGCACTATGATGAAAAGTGTGATATGTTTTCAGGTATCTCCTATACTAATAGAGCCACATGCTCACCGGTTTGCCACATGATGTAGGCCTATGGACTGAACAAGAAACCACCAAAAATTTTAACCAGTCATCGTTCTCACAACACTGAGGACCAGTCATTCGAAATGACTTCTCCATGCATTTTATGCATTGGTAAAAGCACTATGATGAAAAGTGTGATATGTTTTCAGGTATCTCCTATACTAATAGAGCCACATGCTCACCGGTTTGCCACATGATGTAGGCCTATGGACTGAACAAGAAACCACCAAAAATTTTAACCAGTCATCGTTCTCACAACACTGAGGACCAGTCATTCGAAATGACTTCTCCATGCATTTTATGCATTGGTAAAAGCACTATGATGAAAAGTGTGATATGTTTTCAGGTATCTCCTATACTAATAGAGCCACATGCTCACCGGTTTGCCACATGATGTAGGCCTATGGACTGAACAAGAAACCACCAAAAATTTTAACCAGTCATCGTTCTCACAACACTGAGGACCAGTCATTCGAAATGACTTCTCCATGCATTTTATGCATTGGTAAAAGCACTATGATGAAAAGTGTGATGTTTTCAGGTATCTTCTATACTAATAGAGCCACATGCTCACCGGTTTGCCACATGATGTAGGCCTATGGACTGAACAAGAAACCACCAAAAATTTTAACCAGTCATCGTTCTCACAACACTGAGGACCAGTCATTCGAAATGACTTCTCCATGCATTTTATGCATTGGTAAAAGCACTATGATGAAAAGTGTGATATGTTTTCAGGTATCTCCTATACTAATAGAGCCACATGCTCACCGGTTTGCCACATAATGTAGGCCTATGGACTGAACAAGAAACCACCAAAAATTTTAACCAGTCATCGTTCTCACAACACTGAGGACCAGTCATTCGAAATGACTTCCCCATGCATTTTATGCATTGGTAAAAGCACTATGATGAAAAGTGTGATATGTTTTCTGGTATCTCCTATACTAATAAAGCCACATGCTCACCGGTTTGCCACATGATGTAGGCCTATGGACTGAACAAGAAACCACCAAAAATTTTAACCAGTCATCGTTTTCACAACACTGAGGACCAGTCATTCGAAATGACTTCTCCATGCATTTTACGCATTGGGAAAAGCACTATGATGAAATGTGTGATATGTTTTCAGGTATCTCCTATACTAATAGAGCCACATGCTCACCGGTTTGCCACATGATGTAGGCCTATGGACTGAACAAGAAACCACCAAAAATTTTAACCAGTCATCGTTCTCACAACACTGAGGACCAGTCATTCGAAATGACTTCTCCATGCATTTTATGCATTGGTAAAAGCACTATGATGAAAAGTGTGATATGTTTTCAGGTATCTCCTATACTAATAGAGCCACATGCTCACCGGTTTGCCACATGATGTAGGCCTATGGACTGAACAAGAAACCACCAAAAATTTTAACCAGTCATCGTTCTCACAACACTGAGGACCAGTCATTCGAAATGACTTCTCCATGCATTTTACGCATTGGGAAAAGCACTATGATGAAATGTGTGATATGTTTTCAGGTATCTCCTATACTAATAGAGCCACATGCTCACCGGTTTGCCACATGATGTAGGCCTAAGGACTGAACAAGAAACCACCAAAAATTTTAACCAGTCATCGTTCTCACAACACTGAGGACCAGTCATTCGAAATGACTTCTCCATGCATTTTATGCATTGGTAAAAGCACTATGATGAAAAGTGTGATATGTTTTCAGGTATCTCCTATACTAATAGAGCCACATGCTCACCGGTTTGCCACATGATGTAGGCCTATGGACTGAACAAGAAACCACCAAAAATTTTAACCAGTCATCGTTCTCACAACACTGAGGACCAGTCATTCGAAATGACTTCTCCATGCATTTTATGCATTGGTAAAAGCACTATGATGAAAAGTGTGATATGTTTTCAGGTATCTCCTATACTAATAGAGCCACATGCTCACCGGTTTGCCACATGATGTAGGCCTATGGACTGAACAAGAAACCACCAAAAATTTTAACCAGTCATCGTTCTCACAACACTGAGGACCAGTCATTCGAAATGACTTCTCCATGCATTTTACGCATTGGGAAAAGCACTATGATGAAATGTGTGATATGTTTTCAGGTATCTCCTATACTAATAGAGCCACATGCTCACCGGTTTGCCACATGATGTAGGCCTAAGGACTGAACAAGAAACCACCAAAAATTTTAACCAGTCATCGTTCTCACAACACTGAGGACCAGTCATTCGAAATGACTTCTCCATGCATTTTATGCATTGGTAAAAGCACTATGATGAAAAGTGTGATATGTTTTCAGGTATCTCCTATACTAATAGAGCCACATGCTCACCGGTTTGCCACATGATGTAGGCCTATGGACTGAACAAGAAACCACCAAAAATTTTAACCAGTCATCGTTCTCACAACACTGAGGACCAGTCATTCGAAATGACTTCTCCATGCATTTTATGCATTGGTAAAAGCACTATGATGAAAAGTGTGATATGTTTTCAGGTATCTCCTATACTAATAGAGCCACATGCTCACCGGTTTGCCACATGATGTAGGCCTATGGACTGAACAAGAAACCACCAAAAATTTTAACCAGTCATCGTTCTCACAACACTGAGGACCAGTCATTCGAAATGACTTCTCCATGCATTTTATGCATTGGTAAAAGCACTATGATGAAAAGTGTGATATGTTTTCAGGTATCTCCTATACTAATAGAGCCACATGCTCACCGGTTTGCCACATGATGTAGGCCTATGGACTGAACAAGAAACCACCAAAAATTTTAACCAGTCATCGTTCTCACAACACTGAGGACCAGTCATTCGAAATGACTTCTCCATGCATTTTATGCATTGGTAAAAGCACTATGATGAAAAGTGTGATGTTTTCAGGTATCTTCTATACTAATAGAGCCACATGCTCACCGGTTTGCCACATGATGTAGGCCTATGGACTGAACAAGAAACCACCAAAAATTTTAACCAGTCATCGTTCTCACAACACTGAGGACCAGTCATTCGAAATGACTTCTCCATGCATTTTATGCAATGGTAAAAGCACTATGATGAAAAGTGTGATATGTTTTCAGGTATCTCCTATACTAATAGAGCCACATGCTCACCGGTTTGCCACATAATGTAGGCCTATGGACTGAACAAGAAACCACCAAAAATTTTAACCAGTCATCGTTCTCACAACACTGAGGACCAGTCATTCGAAATGACTTCCCCATGCATTTTATGCATTGGTAAAAGCACTATGATGAAAAGTGTGATATGTTTTCTGGTATCTCCTATACTAATAAAGCCACATGCTCACCGGTTTGCCACATGATGTAGGCCTATGGACTGAACAAGAAACCACCAAAAATTTTAACCAGTCATCGTTTTCACAACACTGAGGACCAGTCATTCGAAATGACTTCTCCATGCATTTTACGCATTGGGAAAAGCACTATGATGAAATGTGTGATATGTTTTCAGGTATCTCCTATACTAATAGAGCCACATGCTCACCGGTTTGCCACATGATGTAGGCCTATGGACTGAACAAGAAACCACCAAAAATTTTAACCAGTCATCGTTCTCACAACACTGAGGACCAGTCATTCGAAATGACTTCTCCATGCATTTTATGCATTGGTAAAAGCACTATGATGAAAAGTGTGATATGTTTTCAGGTATCTCCTATACTAATAGAGCCACATGCTCACCGGTTTGCCACATGATGTAGGCCTATGGACTGAACAAGAAACCACCAAAAATTTTAACCAGTCATCGTTCTCACAACACTGAGGACCAGTCATTCGAAATGACTTCTCCATGCATTTTATGCATTGGTAAAAGCACTATGATGAAAAGTGTGATATGTTTTCAGGTATCTCCTATACTAATAGAGCCACATGCTCACCGGTTTGCCACATGATGTAGGCCTATGGACTGAACAAGAAACCACCAAAAATTTTAACCAGTCATCGTTCTCACAACACTGAGGACCAGTCATTCGAAATGACTTCTCCATGCATTTTATGCATTGGTAAAAGCACTATGATGAAAAGTGTGATATGTTTTCAGGTATCTCCTATACTAATAGAGCCACATGCTCACCGGTTTGCCACATGATGTAGGCCTATGGACTGAACAAGAAACCACCAAAAATTTTAACCAGTCATCGTTCTCACAACACTGAGGACCAGTCATTCGAAATGACTTCTCCATGCATTTTATGCATTGGTAAAAGCACTATGATGAAAAGTGTGATATGTTTTCAGGTATCTCCTATACTAATAGAGCCACATGCTCACCGGTTTGCCACATGATGTAGGCCTATGGACTGAACAAGAAACCACCCAAAATTTTAACCAGTCATCGTTCTCACAACACTGAGGACCAGTCATTCGAAATGACTTCTCCATGCATTTTATGCATTGGTAAAAGCACTATGATGAAAAGTGTGATATGTTTTCAGGTATCTCCTATACTAATAGAGCCACATGCTCACCGGTTTGCCACATGATGTAGGCCTATGGACTGAACAAGAAACCACCAAAAATTTTAACCAGTCATCGTTCTCACAACACTGAGGACCAGTCATTCGAAATGACTTCTCCATGCATTTTATGCATTGGTAAAAGCACTATGATGAAAAGTGTGATATGTTTTCAGGTATCTCCTATACTAATAGAGCCACATGCTCACCGGTTTGCCACATGATGTAGGCCTATGGACTGAACAAGAAACCACCAAAAATTTTAACCAGTCATCGTTCTCACAACACTGAGGACCAGTCATTCGAAATGACTTCTCCATGCATTTTATGCATTGGTAAAAGCACTATGATGAAAAGTGTGATATGTTTTCAGGTATCTCCTATACTAATAGAGCCACATGCTCACCGGTTTGCCACATGATGTAGGCCTATGGACTGAACAAGAAACCACCAAAAATTTTAACCAGTCATCGTTCTCACAACACTGAGGACCAGTCATTCGAAATGACTTCTCCATGCATTTTATGCATTGGTAAAAGCACTATGATGAAAAGTGTGATGTTTTCAGGTATCTTCTATACTAATAGAGCCACATGCTCACCGGTTTGCCACATGATGTAGGCCTATGGACTGAACAAGAAACCACCAAAAATTTTAACCAGTCATCGTTCTCACAACACTGAGGACCAGTCATTCGAAATGACTTCTCCATGCATTTTATGCATTGGTAAAAGCACTATGATGAAAAGTGTGATATGTTTTCAGGTATCTCCTATACTAATAGAGCCACATGCTCACCGGTTTGCCACATAATGTAGGCCTATGGACTGAACAAGAAACCACCAAAAATTTTAACCAGTCATCGTTCTCACAACACTGAGGACCAGTCATTCGAAATGACTTCCCCATGCATTTTATGCATTGGTAAAAGCACTATGATGAAAAGTGTGATATGTTTTCTGGTATCTCCTATACTAATAAAGCCACATGCTCACCGGTTTGCCACATGATGTAGGCCTATGGACTGAACAAGAAACCACCAAAAATTTTAACCAGTCATCGTTTTCACAACACTGAGGACCAGTCATTCGAAATGACTTCTCCATGCATTTTACGCATTGGGAAAAGCACTATGATGAAATGTGTGATATGTTTTCAGGTATCTCCTATACTAATAGAGCCACATGCTCACCGGTTTGCCACATGATGTAGGCCTATGGACTGAACAAGAAACCACCAAAAATTTTAACCAGTCATCGTTCTCACAACACTGAGGACCAGTCATTCGAAATGACTTCTCCATGCATTTTATGCATTGGTAAAAGCACTATGATGAAAAGTGTGATATGTTTTCAGGTATCTCCTATACTAATAGAGCCACATGCTCACCGGTTTGCCACATGATGTAGGCCTATGGACTGAACAAGAAACCACCAAAAATTTTAACCAGTCATCGTTCTCACAACACTGAGGACCAGTCATTCGAAATGACTTCTCCATGCATTTTACGCATTGGGAAAAGCACTATGATGAAATGTGTGATATGTTTTCAGGTATCTCCTATACTAATAGAGCCACATGCTCACCGGTTTGCCACATGATGTAGGCCTAAGGACTGAACAAGAAACCACCAAAAATTTTAACCAGTCATCGTTCTCACAACACTGAGGACCAGTCATTCGAAATGACTTCTCCATGCATTTTATGCATTGGTAAAAGCACTATGATGAAAAGTGTGATATGTTTTCAGGTATCTCCTATACTAATAGAGCCACATGCTCACCGGTTTGCCACATGATGTAGGCCTATGGACTGAACAAGAAACCACCAAAAATTTTAACCAGTCATCGTTCTCACAACACTGAGGACCAGTCATTCGAAATGACTTCTCCATGCATTTTATGCATTGGTAAAAGCACTATGATGAAAAGTGTGATATGTTTTCAGGTATCTCCTATACTAATAGAGCCACATGCTCACCGGTTTGCCACATGATGTAGGCCTATGGACTGAACAAGAAACCACCAAAAATTTTAACCAGTCATCGTTCTCACAACACTGAGGACCAGTCATTCGAAATGACTTCTCCATGCATTTTACGCATTGGGAAAAGCACTATGATGAAATGTGTGATATGTTTTCAGGTATCTCCTATACTAATAGAGCCACATGCTCACCGGTTTGCCACATGATGTAGGCCTAAGGACTGAACAAGAAACCACCAAAAATTTTAACCAGTCATCGTTCTCACAACACTGAGGACCAGTCATTCGAAATGACTTCTCCATGCATTTTATGCATTGGTAAAAGCACTATGATGAAAAGTGTGATATGTTTTCAGGTATCTCCTATACTAATAGAGCCACATGCTCACCGGTTTGCCACATGATGTAGGCCTATGGACTGAACAAGAAACCACCAAAAATTTTAACCAGTCATCGTTCTCACAACACTGAGGACCAGTCATTCGAAATGACTTCTCCATGCATTTTATGCATTGGTAAAAGCACTATGATGAAAAGTGTGATATGTTTTCAGGTATCTCCTATACTAATAGAGCCACATGCTCACCGGTTTGCCACATGATGTAGGCCTATGGACTGAACAAGAAACCACCAAAAATTTTAACCAGTCATCGTTCTCACAACACTGAGGACCAGTCATTCGAAATGACTTCTCCATGCATTTTATGCATTGGTAAAAGCACTATGATGAAAAGTGTGATATGTTTTCAGGTATCTCCTATACTAATAGAGCCACATGCTCACCGGTTTGCCACATGATGTAGGCCTATGGACTGAACAAGAAACCACCAAAAATTTTAACCAGTCATCGTTCTCACAACACTGAGGACCAGTCATTCGAAATGACTTCTCCATGCATTTTATGCATTGGTAAAAGCACTATGATGAAAAGTGTGATGTTTTCAGGTATCTTCTATACTAATAGAGCCACATGCTCACCGGTTTGCCACATGATGTAGGCCTATGGACTGAACAAGAAACCACCAAAAATTTTAACCAGTCATCGTTCTCACAACACTGAGGACCAGTCATTCGAAATGACTTCTCCATGCATTTTATGCAATGGTAAAAGCACTATGATGAAAAGTGTGATATGTTTTCAGGTATCTCCTATACTAATAGAGCCACATGCTCACCGGTTTGCCACATAATGTAGGCCTATGGACTGAACAAGAAACCACCAAAAATTTTAACCAGTCATCGTTCTCACAACACTGAGGACCAGTCATTCGAAATGACTTCCCCATGCATTTTATGCATTGGTAAAAGCACTATGATGAAAAGTGTGATATGTTTTCTGGTATCTCCTATACTAATAAAGCCACATGCTCACCGGTTTGCCACATGATGTAGGCCTATGGACTGAACAAGAAACCACCAAAAATTTTAACCAGTCATCGTTTTCACAACACTGAGGACCAGTCATTCGAAATGACTTCTCCATGCATTTTACGCATTGGGAAAAGCACTATGATGAAATGTGTGATATGTTTTCAGGTATCTCCTATACTAATAGAGCCACATGCTCACCGGTTTGCCACATGATGTAGGCCTATGGACTGAACAAGAAACCACCAAAAATTTTAACCAGTCATCGTTCTCACAACACTGAGGACCAGTCATTCGAAATGACTTCTCCATGCATTTTATGCATTGGTAAAAGCACTATGATGAAAAGTGTGATATGTTTTCAGGTATCTCCTATACTAATAGAGCCACATGCTCACCGGTTTGCCACATGATGTAGGCCTATGGACTGAACAAGAAACCACCAAAAATTTTAACCAGTCATCGTTCTCACAACACTGAGGACCAGTCATTCGAAATGACTTCTCCATGCATTTTATGCATTGGTAAAAGCACTATGATGAAAAGTGTGATATGTTTTCAGGTATCTCCTATACTAATAGAGCCACATGCTCACCGGTTTGCCACATGATGTAGGCCTATGGACTGAACAAGAAACCACCAAAAATTTTAACCAGTCATCGTTCTCACAACACTGAGGACCAGTCATTCGAAATGACTTCTCCATGCATTTTATGCATTGGTAAAAGCACTATGATGAAAAGTGTGATATGTTTTCAGGTATCTCCTATACTAATAGAGCCACATGCTCACCGGTTTGCCACATGATGTAGGCCTATGGACTGAACAAGAAACCACCAAAAATTTTAACCAGTCATCGTTCTCACAACACTGAGGACCAGTCATTCGAAATGACTTCTCCATGCATTTTATGCATTGGTAAAAGCACTATGATGAAAAGTGTGATATGTTTTCAGGTATCTCCTATACTAATAGAGCCACATGCTCACCGGTTTGCCACATGATGTAGGCCTATGGACTGAACAAGAAACCACCCAAAATTTTAACCAGTCATCGTTCTCACAACACTGAGGACCAGTCATTCGAAATGACTTCTCCATGCATTTTATGCATTGGTAAAAGCACTATGATGAAAAGTGTGATATGTTTTCAGGTATCTCCTATACTAATAGAGCCACATGCTCACCGGTTTGCCACATGATGTAGGCCTATGGACTGAACAAGAAACCACCAAAAATTTTAACCAGTCATCGTTCTCACAACACTGAGGACCAGTCATTCGAAATGACTTCTCCATGCATTTTATGCATTGGTAAAAGCACTATGATGAAAAGTGTGATATGTTTTCAGGTATCTCCTATACTAATAGAGCCACATGCTCACCGGTTTGCCACATGATGTAGGCCTATGGACTGAACAAGAAACCACCAAAAATTTTAACCAGTCATCGTTCTCACAACACTGAGGACCAGTCATTCGAAATGACTTCTCCATGCATTTTATGCATTGGTAAAAGCACTATGATGAAAAGTGTGATATGTTTTCAGGTATCTCCTATACTAATAGAGCCACATGCTCACCGGTTTGCCACATGATATAGGCCTATGGACTGAACAAGAAACCACCAAAAATTTTAACCAGTCATCGTTCTCACAACACTGAGGACCAGTCATTCGAAATGACTTCTCCATGCATTTTATGCATTGGTAAAAGCACTATGATGGAAAGTGTGATATGTTTTCAGGTATCTCCTATACTAATAGAGCCACATGCTCACCGGTTTGCCACATGATGTAGGCCTATGGACTGAACAAGAAACCACCAAAAATTTTAACCAGTCATCGTTCTCACAACACTGAGGACCAGTCATTCGAAATGACTTCTCCATGCATTTTATGCATTGGTAAAAGCACTATGATGAAAAGTGTGATATGTTTTTAGGTATCTCCTATACTAATAGAGCCACATGCTCACCGGTTTGCCACATGATGTAGGCCTATGGACTGAACAAGAAACCACCAAAAATTTTAACCAGTCATCGTTCTCACAACACTGAGGACCAGTCATTCGAAATGACTTCTCCATGCATTTTATGCATTGGTAAAAGCACTATGATGAAAAGTGTGATATGTTTTCAGGTATCTCCTATACTAATAGAGCCACATGCTCACCGGTTTGCCACATGATGTATGCCTATGGACTGAACAAGAAACCACCAAAAATTTTAACCAGTCATCGTTCTCACAACACTGAGGACCAGTCATTCGAAATGACTTCTCCATGCATTTTATGCATTGGTAAAAGCACTATGATGAAAAGTGTGATATGTTTTCAGGTATCTCCTATACTAATAGAGCCACATGCTCACCGGTTTGCCACATGATGTAGGCCAATGGACTGAACAAGAAACCACCAAAAATTTTAACCAATCATCGTTCTCACAACACTGAGGACCAGTCATTCGAAATGACTTCATGCATTTTATGCATTGGTAAAAGCACTGTGATGAAAAGTGTGATATGTTTTCAGGTATCTCCTATACTAATAGAGCCACATGCTCACCGGTTTGCCACATGATGTAGGCCTATGGACTGAACAAGAAACCACCAAAAATTTTAACCAGTCATCGTTCTCACAACACTGAGGACCAGTCATTCGAAATGACTTCTCTATGCATTTTATGCATTGGTAAAAGCACTATGATGAAAAGTGTGATATGTTTTCAGGTATCTCCTATACTAATAGAGCCACATGCTCACCGGTTTGCCACATGATGTAGGCCTATGGACTGAACAAGAAACCACCAAAAATTTTAACCAGTCATCGTTCTCACAACACTGAGGACCAGTCATTTGAAATGACTTCTCCATGCATTTTATGCATTGGTAAAAGCACTATGATGAAAAGTGTGATATGTTTTCAGGTATCTCCTATACTAATAGAGCCACATGCTCACCGTTTTGCCACATGATGTAGGCCTATGGACTGAACAAGAAACCACCAAAAATTTTAACCAGTCATCGTTCTCACAACACTGAGGACCAGTCATTCGAAATGACTTCTCCATGCATTTTATGCATTGGTAAAAGCACTATGATGAAAAGTGTGATATGTTTTCAGGTATCTCCTATACTAATAGAGCCACATGCTCACCGGTTTGCCACATGATGTAGGCCTATGGACTGAACAAGAAACCACCAAAAATTTTAACCAGTCATCGTTCTCACAACACTGAGGACCAGTCATTCGAAATGACTTCTCCATGCCTTTTATTCATTGGTAAAAGCACTATGATGAAAAGTGTGATATGTTTTCAGGTATCTCCTATACTAATAAAGCCACATGCTCACCGGTTTGCCACATGATGTAGGCCTATGGACTGAACAAGAAACCACCAAAAATTTTAACCAGTCATCGTTCTCACAACACTGAGGACCAGTCATTCGAAATGACTTCTCCATGCATTTTATGCATTGGTAAAAGCACTATGATGAAAAGTGTGATATGTTTTCAGGTATCTCCTATACTAATAGAGCCACATGCTCACCGGTTTGCCACATGATGTAGGCGTATGGACTGAACAAGAAACCACCAAAAATTTTAACCAGTCATCGTTCTCACAACACTGAGGACCAGTCATTCGAAATGACTTCTCCATGCATTTTATGCATTGGTAAAAGCACTATGATGAAAAGTGTGATATGTTTTCAGGTATCTCCTATACTAATAGAGCCACATGCTCACCGGTTTGCCACATGATGTAGGCCTATGGACTGAACAAGAAACCACCAAAAATTTTAACCAGTCATCGTTCTCACAACACTGAGGACCAGTCATTCGAAATGACTTCTCCATGCATTTTATGCATTGGTAAAAGCACTATGATGAAAAGTGTGATATGTTTTCAGGTATCTCCTATACTAATAGAGCCACATGCTCACCGGTTTGCCACATGATGTAGGCCTATGGACTGAACAAGAAACCACCAAAAATTTTAACCAGTCATCGTTCTCACAACACTGAGGACCAGTCATTCGAAATGACTTCTCCATGCATTTTATGCATTGGTAAAAGCACTATGATGAAAAGTGTGATATGTTTTCAGGTATCTCCTATACTAATAGAGCCACATGCTCACCGGTTTGCCACATGATGTAGGCCTATGGACTGAACAAGAAACCACCAAAAATTTTAACCAGTCATCGTTCTCACAACACTGAGGACCAGTCATTCGAAATGACTTCTCCATGCATTTTATGCATTGGTAAAAGCACTATGATGAAAAGTGTGATATGTTTTCAGGTATCTCCTATACTAATAGAGCCACATGCTCACCGGTTTGCCACATGATAAAGGCCTATGGACTGAACAAGAAACCACCAAAAATTTTAACCAGTCATCGTTCTCACAACACTGAGGACCAGTCATTCGAAATGACTTCTCCATGCATTTTATGCATTGGTAAAAGCACTATGATGAAAAGTGTGATATGTTTTCAGGTATCTCCTATACTAATAGAGCCACATGCTCACCGGTTTGCCACATGATGTAGGCCTATGGACTGAACAAGAAACCACCAAAAATTTTAACCAGTCATCGTTCTCACAACACTGAGGACCAGTCATTCGAAATGACTTCTCCATGCATTTTATGCATTGGTAAAAGCACTATGATGAAAAGTGTGATATGTTTTTAGGTATCTCCTATACTAATAGAGCCACATGCTCACCGGTTTGCCACATGATGTAGGCCTATGGACTGAACAAGAAACCACCAAAAATTTTAACCAGTCATCGTTCTCACAACACTGAGGACCAGTCATTCGAAATGACTTCTCCATGCATTTTATGCATTGGTAAAAGCACTATGATGAAAAGTGTGATATGTTTTCAGGTATCTCCTATACTAATAGAGCCACATGCTCACCGGTTTGCCACATGATGTAGGCCTATGGACTGAACAAGAAACCACCAAAAATTTTAACCAATCATCGTTCTCACAACACTGAGGACCAGTCATTCGAAATGACTTCTCCATGCATTTTATGCATTGGTAAAAGCACTATGATGAAAAGTGTGATATGTTTTCAGGTATCTCCTATACTAATAGAGCCACATGCTCACCGGTTTGCCACATGATGTAGGCCTATGGACTGAACAAGAAACCACCAAAAATTTTAACCAGTCATCGTTCTCACAACACTGAGGACCAGTCATTCGAAATGACTTCTCCATGCATTTTATGCATTGGTAAAAGCACTATGATGAAAAGTGTAATATGTTTTCAGGTATCTCCTATACTAATAGAGCCACATGCTCACCGGTTTGCCACATGATGTAGGCCTATGGACTGAACAAGAAACCACCAAAAATTTTAACCAGTCATCGTTCTCACAACACTGAGGACCAGTCATTCGAAATGACTTCTCCATGCATTTTATGCATTGGTAAAAGCACTATGATGAAAAGTGTGATATGTTTTCAGGTATCTCCTATACTAATAGAGCCACATGCTCACCGGTTTGCCACATGATGTAGGCCTATGGACTGAACAAGAAACCACCAAAAATTTTAACCAGTCATCGTTCTCACAACACTGAGGACCAGTCATTCGAAATGACTTCTCCATGCATTTTATGCATTGGTAAAAGCACTATGATGAAAAGTGTGATATGTTTTCAGGTATCTCCTATACTAATAGAGCCACATGCTCACCGGTTTGCCACATGATGTAGGCCTATGGACTGAACAAGAAACCACCAAAAATTTTAACCAGTCATCGTTCTCACAACACTGAGGACCAGTCATTCGAAATGACTTCTCCATGCATTTTATGCATTGGTAAAAGCACTATGATGAAAAGTGTGATATGTTTTCAGGTATCTCCTATACTAATAGAGCCACATGCTCACCGGTTTGCCACATGATGTAGGCCTATGGACTGAACAAGAAACCACCAAAAATTTTATCCAGTCATCGTTCTCACAACACTATGGACCAGTCATTCGAAATGACTTCTCCATGCATTTTATGCATTGGTAAAAGCACTATGATGAAAAGTGTGATATGTTTTCAGGTATCTCCTATACTAATAGAGCCACATGCTCACCGGTTTGCCACATGATGTAGGCCTATGGACTGAACAAGAAACCACCAAAAATTTTAACCAGTCATCGTTCTCACAACACTGAGGACCAGTCATTCGAAATGACTTCTCCATGCATTTTATGCATTGGTAAAAGCACTATGATGAAAAGTGTGATATGTTTTCAGGTATCTCCTATACTAATAGAGCCACATGCTCACCGGTTTGCCACATGATGTAGGCCTATGGACTGAACAAGAAACCACCAAAAATTTTAACCAGTCATCGTTCTCACAACACTGAGGACCAGTCATTCGAAATGACTTCTCCATGCATTTTATGCATTGGTAAAAGCACTATGATGAAAAGTGTGATATGTTTTCAGGTATCTCCTATACTAATAGAGCCACATGCTCACCGGTTTGCCACATGATGTAGGCCTATGGACTGAACAAGAAACCACCAAAAATTTTAACCAGTCATCGTTCTCACAACACTGAGGACCAGTCATTCGAAATGACTTCTCCATGCATTTTATGCATTGGTAAAAGCACTATGATGAAAAGTGTGATATGTTTTCTGGTATCTCCTATACTAATAAAGCCACATGCTCACCGGTTTGCCACATGATGTAGGCCTATGGACTGAACAAGAAACCACCAAAAATTTTAACCAGTCATCGTTCTCACAACACTGAGGACCAGTCATTCGAAATGACTTCTCCATGCATTTTATGCATTGGTAAAAGCACTATGATGAAAAGTGTGATATGTTTTCAGGTATCTCCTATACTAATAGAGCCACATGCTCACCGGTTTGCCACATGATGTAGGCCTATGGACTGAACAAGAAACCACCCAAAATTTTAACCAGTCATCGTTCTCACAACACTGAGGACCAGTCATTCGAAATGACTTCTCCATGCATTTTATGCATTGGTAAAAGCACTATGATGAAAAGTGTGATATGTTTTCAGGTATCTCCTATACTAATAGAGCCACATGCTCACCGGTTTGCCACATGATGTAGGCCTATGGACTGAACAAGAAACCACCAAAATTTTAACCAGTCATCGTTCTCACAACACTGAGGACCAGTCATTCGAAATGACTTCTCCATGCATTTTATGCATTGTTAAAAGCACTATGATGAAAAGTGTGATATGTTTTCAGGTATCTCCTATACTAATAGAGCCACATGCTCACCGGTTTGCCACATGATGTAGGCCTATGGACTGAACAAGAAACCACCAAAAATTTTAACCAGTCATCGTTCTCACAACACTGAGGACCAGTCATTCGAAATGACTTCCCCATGCATTTTATGCATTGGTAAACGCACTATGATTGAAAAGAGTGATATGTTTTCAGGTATCTCCTATACTAATAGAGTCAAATGCTCACCGGTTTGCCACATGATGTAGGCCTATGGACTGAACAAGAAACCACCAAAAATTTTAACCAGTCATCGTTCTCACAACACTGAGGACCAGTCATTCGAAATGACTTCTCCATGCATTTTATGCATTGGTAAAAGCACTATGATGAAATGTGTGATATGTTTTCAGGTATCTCCTATACTAATAGAGCCACATGCTCACCGGTTTGCCACATGATGTAGGCCTATGGACTGAACAAGAAACCACCAAAAATTTTAACCAGTCATCGTTCTCACAACACTGAGGACCAGTCATTCGAAGTGACTTCTCCATGCATTTTATGCATTGGTAAAAGCACTATGATGAAAAGTGTGATATGTTTTCAGGTATCTCCTATACTAATAGAGCCACATGCTCACCGGTTTGCCACTTGATGTAGGCCTATGGACTGAACAAGAAACCACCAAAAATTTTAACCAGTCATCGTTCTCACAACACTGAGGACCAGTCATTCGAAATGACTTCTCCATGCATTTTATGCATTGGTAAAAGCACTATGATGAAAAGTGTGATATGTTTTCAGGTATCTCCTATACTAATAGAGCCACATGCTCACCGGTTTGACACATGATGTAGGCCTATGGACTGAACAAGAAACCACCAAAAATTTTAACCAGTCATCGTTCTCACAACACTGAGGACCAGTCATTCGAAATGACTTCTCCATGCATTTTATGCATTGGTAAAAGCACTATGATGAAAAGTGTGATATGTTTTCAGGTATCTCCTATACTAATAGAGCCACATGCTCACCGGTTTGCCACATGATGTAGGCCTATGGACTGAACAAGAAACCACCAAAAATTTTAACCAGTCATCGTTCTCACAACACTGAGGACCAGTCATTCGAAATGACTTCTCCATGCATTTTATGCATTGGTAAAAGCACTATGATGAAAAGTGTGATATGTTTTCAGGTATCTCCTATACTAATAGAGCCACATGCTCACCGGCTCGCCACATGATGTAGGCCTATGGACTGAACAAGAAACCACCAAAAATTTTAACCAGTCATCGTTCTCACAACACTGAGGACCAGTCATTCGAAATGACTTCTCCATGCATTTTATGCATTGGTAAAAGCACTATGATGAAAAGTGTGATATGTTTTCAGGTATCTCCTATACTAATAGAGCCACATGCTCACCGGTTTGCCACATGATGTAGGCCTATGGACTGAACAAGAAACCACCAAAAATTTTAACCAGTCATCGTTCTCACAACACTGAGGACCAGTCATTCGAAATGACTTCTCCATGCATTTTATGCATTGGTAAAAGCACTATGATGAAAAGTGTGATATGTTTTCAGGTATCTCCTATACTAATAGAGCCACATGCTCACCGGTTTGCCACATGATGTAGGCCTATGGACTGAACAAGAAACCACCAAAAATTTTAACCAGTCATCGTTCTCACAACACTGAGGACCAGTCATTCGAAATGACTTCTCCATGCATTTTATGCATTGGTAAAAGCACTATGATGAAAAGTGTGATATGTTTTCAGGTATCTCCTATACTAATAGACCCACATGCTCACCGGTTTGCCACATGATGTAGGCCTATGGACTGAACAAGAAACCACCAAAAATTTTAACCAGTCATCGTTCTCACAACACTGAGGACCAGTCATTCGAAATGACTTCTCCATGCATTTTATGCATTGGTAAAAGCACTATGATGAAAAGTGTGATATGTTTTCAGGTATCTCCTATACTAATAGAGCCACATGCTCACCGGTTTGCCACATGATGTAGGCCTATGGACTGAACAAGAAACCACCCAAAATTTTAACCAGTCATCGTTCTCACAACACTGAGGACCAGTCATTCGAAATGACTTCTCCATGCATTTTATGCATTGGTAAAAGCACTATGATGAAAAGTGTGATATGTTTTCAGGTATCTCCTATACTAATAGAGCCACATGCTCACCGGTTTGCCACATGATGTAGGCCTATGGACTGAACAAGAAACCACCAAAAATTTTAACCAGTCATCGTTCTCACAACACTGAGGACCAGTCATTCGAAATGACTTCTCCATGCATTTTATGCATTGGTAAAAGCACTATGATGAAAAGTGTGATATGTTTTCAGGTATCTCCTATACTAATAGAGCCACATGCTCACCGGTTTGCCACATGATGTAGGCCTATGGACTGAACAAGAAACCACCAAAAATTTTAACCAGTCATCGTTCTCACAACACTGAGGACCAGTCATTCGAAATGACTTCTCCATGCATTTTATGCATTGGTAAAAGCACTATGATGAAAAGTGTGATATGTTTTCAGGTATCTCCTATACTAATAGAGCCACATGCTCACCGGTTTGCCACATGATGTAGGCCTATGGACTGAACAAGAAACCACCCAAAATTTTAACCAGTCATCGTTCTCACAACACTGAGGAACAGTCATTCGAAATGACTTCTCCATGCATTTTATGCATTGGTAAAAGCACTATGATGAAAAGTGTGATATGTTTTCAGGTATCTCCTATACTAATAGAGCCACATGCTCACCGGTTTGCCACATGATGTAGGCCTATGGACTGAACAAGAAACCACCAAAATTTTAACCAGTCATCGTTCTCACAAAACTGAGGACCAGTCATTCGAAATGACTTCTCCATGCATTTTATGCATTGTTAAAAGCACTATGATGAAAAGTGTGATATGTTTTCAGGTATCTCCTATACTAATAGAGCCACATGCTCACCGGTTTGCCACATGATGTAGGCCTATGGACTGAACAAGAAACCACCAAAAATTTTAACCAGTCATCGTTCTCACAACACTGAGGACCAGTCATTCGAAATGACTTCCCCATGCATTTTATGCATTGGTAAACGCACTATGATTGAAAAGAGTGATATGTTTTCAGGTATCTCCTATACTAATAGAGTCAAATGCTCACCGGTTTGCCACATGATGTAGGCCTATGGACTGAACAAGAAACCACCAAAAATTTTAACCAGTCATCGTTCTCACAACACTGAGGACCAGTCATTCGAAATGACTTCTCCATGCATTTTATGCATTGGTAAAAGCACTATGATGAAAAGTGTGATATGTTTTCAGGTATCTCCTATACTAATAGAGCCACATGCTCACCGGTTTGCCACATGATGTAGGCCTATGGACTGAACAAGAAACCACCAAAAATTTTAACCAGTCATCGTTCTCACAACACTGAGGACCAGTCATTCGAAGTGACTTCTCCATGCATTTTATGCATTGGTAAAAGCACTATGATGAAAAGTGTGATATGTTTTCAGGTATCTCCTATACTAATAGAGCCACATGCTCACCGGTTTGCCACTTGATGTATGCCTATGGACTGAACAAGAACCACCAAAAATTTTAACCAGTCATCGTTCTCACAACACTGAGGACCAGTCATTCGAAATGACTTCTCCATGCATTTTATGCATTGGTAAAAGCACTATGATGAAAAGTGTGATATGTTTTCAGGTATCTCCTATACTAATAGAGCCACATGCTCACCGGTTTGCCACATGATGTAGGCCTATGGACTGAACAAGAAACCACCAAAAATTTTAACCAGTCATCGTTCTCACAACACTGAGGACAAGTCATTCGAAATGACTTCTCCATGCATTTTATGCATTGGTAAAAGCACTATGATGAAAAGTGTGATATGTTTTCAGGTATCTCCTATACTAATAGAGCCACATGCCTCACCGGTTTGCCACATGATGTAGGCCTATGGACTGAACAAGAAACCACCAAAAATTTTAACCAGTCATCGTTCTCACAACACTGAGGACCAGTCATTCGAAATGACTTCTCCTGCATTTTATGCATTGGTAAAAGCACTATGATGAAAAGTGTGATATGTTTTCAGGTATCTCCTATACTAATAGAGCCACATGCTCACCGGCTTGCCACATGATGTAGGCCTATGGACTGAACAAGAAAACCACCAAAAATTTTAACCAGTCATCGTTCTCACAACACTGAGGACCAGTCATTCGAAATGACTTCTCCATGCATTTTATGCATTGGTAAAAGCACTATGATGAAAAGTGTGATATGTTTTCAGGTATCTCCCTATACTAATAGAGCCACATGCTCACCGGTTTGCCACATGAGGTAGGCCTATGGACTGAACAAGAAACCACCAAAAATTTTAACCAGTCACGTTCTCACAACACTGAGGACCAGTCATTCGAAATGACTTCTCCATGCATTTTATGCATTGGTAAAAGCACTATGATGAAAGTGTGATATGTTTTCAGGTATCTCCTATACTAATAGAGCCACATGCTCACCGGTTTGCCACATGATGTAGGCCTATGGACTGAACAAGGAAACCACCAAAAATTTTAACCAGTCATCGTTCTCACAACACTGAGGACCAGTCATTCGAAATGACTTCTCCATGCATTTTATGCATTGGTAAAAGCACTATGATGAAAAGTGTGATATGTTTTCAGGTATCTCCTATACTAATGAGCCACATGCTCACCGGTTTGCCACATGATGTAGGCCTATGGACTGAACAAGAAACCACCAAAAATTTTAACCAGTCATCGTTCTCACAACACTGAGGACCAGTCATTCGAAATGACTTCTCCATGCATTTTATGCATTGGTAAAAGCACTATGATGAAAAGTGTGATATGTTTTCAGGTATCTCCTATACTAATAGAGCCACATCGCTCACACCGGTTTGCCACATGATGTAGGCCTATGGACTGAACAAGAAACCACCAAAATTTTAACCAGTCATCGTTCTCACAAAACTGAGGACCAGTCATCGAAATGACTTCTCCATGCATTTTATGCATGTAAAAGCACTATGATGAAAAGTGTGATATGTTTCAGGTATCTCCTATACTAATAGAGCCACATGCTCACCGGTTTGCCACATGATGTAGGCCTATGGACTGAACAAGAAACCACCAAAATTTTAACCAGTCATCGTTCTCACAACACTGAGGACAGTCATTCGAAATGACTTCTCCCATGCATTTTATCATTGTAAACGCACTATGATGAAAGAGTGATATGTTTTCAGGTATCTCCTATACTAATTAGAGCAAATGCTCACCGGTTTGCCACATGATGTAGGCCTATGGACTGAACAAGAAACCACCAAAAATTTTAACCAGTCATCGTTCTCACAACACTGAGGACCAGTCATTCGAAATGACTTCTCCATGCATTTTATGCATTGGTAAAAGCACTATGATTGAAAAGTGTGATATGTTTTCAGGTATCTCCTATACTAATGAGCCACATGCTCACCGGTTTGCCACATGATGTAGGCCTATGGACTGAACAAGAAACCACCAAAAATTTAACCAGTCATCGTTCTCACAACACTGAGGACCAGTCATTCGAAGTGACTTCTCCATGCATTTTATGCATTGGTAAAAGCACTATGATGAAAGTGTGATATGTTTTCAGGTATCTCCTATACTAATAGAGCCACATGCTCACCGGTTTGCCACATGATGTAGGCCTATGGACTGAACAAGAAACCACCAAAAATTTTAACCAGTCATCGTTCTCACAACACTGAGGACCAGTCATTCGAAATGACTTCTCCATGCATTTTATGCATTGGTAAAAGCACTATGATGAAAAGTGTGATATGTTTTCAGGTATCTCCTATACTAATAGAGCCACATGCTCACCGGTTTGACACATGATGTAGGCCTATGGACTGAACAAGAAACCACCAAAAATTTTAACCAGTCATCGTTCTCACAACACTGAGGACCAGTCATTCGAATGACTTCTCCATGCATTTTATGCATTGGGTAAAAGCACTATGATGAAAAGTGTGATATGTTTTCAGGTATCTCCTATACTAATAGAGCCACATGCTCACCGGTTTGCCACATGATGTAGGCCTATGGACTGAACAAGAAACCACCAAAAATTTTAACCAGTCATCGTTCTCACAACACTGAGGACCAGTCATTCGAAATGACTTCTCCATGCATTTTATGCATTGGTAAAAGCACTATGATGAAAAGTGTGATATGTTTTCAGGTATCTCCTATACTAATAGAGCCACATGCTCACCGGCTCTGCCACATGATGTAGGCCTATGACTGAACAAGAAACCACCAAAAATTTGAACCAGTCCATCGTTCTCACAACACTGAGGACCAGTCATTCGAAATGACTTCTCCATGCATTTTATGCATTGGTAAAGAGCACTATGATGAAAAGTGTGATATGTTTTCAGGTATCTCCTATACTAATAGAGCCACATGCTCACCGGTTTGCCACATGATGTAGGCCTATGGACTGAACAAGAAACCACCAAAAATTTTAACCAGTCATCGTTCTCACAACACTGAGGACCAGTCATTCGAAATGACTTCTCCATGCATTTTATGCATTGGTAAAAGCACTATGATGAAAAGTGTGATATGTTTTCAGGTATCTCCTATACTAATAGAGCCACATGCTCACCGGTTTGCCACATGATGTAGGCCTATGGACTGAACAAGAAACCACCAAAAATTTTAACCAGTCATCGTTCTCACAACACTGAGGACCAGTCATTCGAAATGACTTCTCCATGCATTTTATGCATTGGTAAAAGCACTATGATGAAAAGTGTGATATGTTTTCAGGTATCTCCTATACTAATAGAGCCACATGCTCACCGGCTCTGCCACATGATGTAGGCCTATGGACTGAACAAGAAACCACCAAAAAATTTTAACCAGTCATCGTTCTCACAACACTGAGGACCAGTCATTCGAAATGACTTCTCCATGATGGCATTCTTATGCATTGGTAAAAGCACTATGATGAAAAGTGTGTATGTTTTCAGGTATCTCCTATACTAATAGAGCCACATGCTCACCGGTTTGCCACATGATGTAGGCCTATGGACTGAACAAGAAACCACCCAAAATTTTAACAGTCATCGTTCTCACACACTGAGGACCAGTCATTCGAAATGACTTCTCCATGCATTTTATGCATTGGTAAAAGCACTATGATGAAAAGTGTGATATGTTTTCAGGTATCTCCTATACTAATAGAGCCACATGCTCACCGGTTTGCCACATGATGTAGGCCTATGGACTGAACAAGAAACCACCAAAAATTTAACCAGTCATCGTTCTCACAACACTGAGGACCAGTCATTCTAATGACTTCTCCATGCATTTTATGCATTGTTAAAAGCACTATGATGAAAAGTGTGATATGTTTTCAGTATCTCCTATACTAATAGAGCCACATGCTCACCGGTTGCCACATGATGTAGGCCTATGGACTGAACAAGAAACCACCAAAAATTTAACCAGTCATCGTTCTCACAACACTGAGGACCAGTCATTCGAAATGACTTCTCCATGCATTTTATGCATTGGTAAACGCACTATGATTGAAAAGAGTGATATGTTTTCAGGTATCTCCTATACTAATAGAGTCAAATGCTCACCGGTTGCCACATGATGTAGGCTATGGACTGAACAAGAAACCACCAAAAATTTTAACCAGTCATCGTTCTCACAACACTGAGGACCAGTCATTCGAAATGACTTCTCCATGCATTTTATGCATTGGTTAAAAGCACTATGATGAAAAGTGTGATATGTTTTCAGGTATCTCCTATACTAATAGAGCCACATGCTCACCGGTTTGCCACATGATGTAGGCCTATGGACTGAACAAGAAACCACCAAAAATTTTAACCAGTCATCGTTCTCACAACACTGAGGACCAGTCATTCGAAGTGACTTCTCCATGCATTTTATGCATTGGTAAAAGCACTATGATGAAAAAGTGTGATATGTTTTCAGGTATCTCCTATACTAATAGAGCCACATGCTCACCGGATTTGCCACATGATGTAGGCCTATGGACTGAACAAGAAACCACCAAAAATTTTAACCAGTCATCGTTCTCACAACACTGAGGACCAGTCATTCGAAATGACTTCTCCATGCATTTTATGCATTGGTAAAAGCACTATGATGAAAAGTGTGATATGTTTTCAGGTATCTCCTATACTAATAGAGCCACATGCTCACCGGTTTGCCACATGATGTAGGCCTATGGACTGAACAAGAAACCACCAAAAATTTTAACCAGTCATCGTTCTCACAACACTGAGGACCAGTCATTCGAAATGACTTCTCCATGCATTTTATGCATTGGTAAAAGCACTATGATGAAAAGTGTGATATGTTTTCAGGTATCTCCTATACTAATAGAGCCACATGCTCACCGGCTCGCCACATGATGTAGGCCTATGGACTGAACAAGAAACCACCAAAAATTTTAACCAGTCATCGTCTCACAACACTGAGGACCAGTCATTCGAAATGACTTCTCCATGCATTTTATGCATTGGTAAAAGCACTATGATGAAAAGTGTGATATGTTTTCAGGTATCTCCTATACTAATAGAGCCACATGCTCACCGGTTTGCCACATGATGTAGGCCTATGGACTGAACAAGAAACCACCAAAATTTTAACCAGTCATCGTTCTCACAACACTGAGGACCAGTCATTCGAAATGACTTCTCCATGCATTTTATGCATTGGTAAAAGCACTATGATGAAAAGTGTGATATGTTTTCAGGTATCTCCTATACTAATAGAGCCCACATGCTCACCGGCTCGCCACATGATGTAGGCCTATGGACTGAACAAGAAACCACCAAAAATTTTACCAGTCATCGTTCTCACAACACTGAGGACCAGTCAATTCGAAATGACTTCTCCATGCATTTTATGCATTGGTAAAAGCACTATGATGAAAAGTGTGGTATGTTTTCAGGTATCTCCTATACTAATAGAGCCACATGCTCACGCGTTTGCCACATGATGTAGGCCTATGGACTGAACAAGAACCACCCAAAATTTTAACCAGTCATCGTTCTCACAACACTGAGGACCAGTCATTCGAAATGACTTCTCCATGCATTTTATGCATTGGTAAAAGCACTATGATGAAAAGTGTGATATGTTTTCAGGTATCTCCTATACTAATAGAGCCACATGCTCACCGGTTTGCCACATGATGTAGGCCTATGGACTGAACAAGAAACCACCAAAAATTTTAACCAGTCATCGTTCTCACAACACTGAGGACCAGTCATTCTAATGACTTCTCCATGCATTTATGCATTGTTAAAAGCACTATGATGAAAAGTGTGATATGTTTTCAGGTATCTCCTATACTAATAGAGCCACATGCTCACCGGTTTGCCACATGATGTAGGCCTATGGACTGAACAAGAAACCACCAAAAATTTAACCAGTCATCGTTCTCACAACACTGAGGACCAGTCATTCGAAAATGACTTCTCCATGCATTTTATGCATTGGTAAACGCACTATGATTGAAAAGAGTGATATGTTTTCAGGTATCTCCTATACTAATAGAGTCAAATGCTCACCGGTTTGCCACATGATGTAGGGCCTATGGACTGAACAAGAAACCACCAAAAATTTTAACCAGTCATCGTTCTCACAACACTGAGGACAGTCATTCGAAATGACTTCTCCATGCATTTTATGCATTGGTAAAAGCACTATGATGAAAAGTGTGATATGTTTTCAGGTATCTCCTATACTAATAGAGCCACATGCTCACCGGTTTGCCACATGATGTAGGCCTATGGACTGAACAAGAAACCACCAAAAATTTTAACCAGTCATCGTTCTCACAACACTGAGGACCAGTCATTCGAAGTGACTTCTCCATGCATTTTATGCATTGGTAAAAGCACTATGATGAAAAGTGTGATTGTTTTCAGGTATCTCCTATACTAATAGAGCCACATGCTCACCGGTTTGCCACATGATGTAGGCCTATGGACTGAACAAGAAACCACCAAAAATTTTAACCAGTCATCGTTCTCACAACACTGAGGACCAGTCATTCGAAATGACTTCTCCATGCATTTTATGCATTGGTAAAAGCACTATGATGAAAAGTGTGATATGTTTTCAGGTATCTCCTATACTAATAGAGCCACATGCTCACCGGTTTGACACATGATGTAGGCTCTGGACTGAACAAGAAACCACCAAAAATTTTAAACCAGTCATCGTTCTCACAACACTGAGGACCAGTCATTCGAAATGACTTCTCCATGCATTTTATGCATTGGTAAAAGCACTATGATGAAAAGTGTGATATGTTTTCAGGTATCTCCTATACTAATAGAGCCACATGCTCACCGGCTCGCCACATGATGTAGGCCTATGGACTGAACAAGAAAACCACCAAAAAATTTAACCAGTCATCGTTCTCACAACACTGAGGACCAGTCCATTCGAAATGACTTCTCCATGCATTTTAATGCATTGGTAAAAGCACTATGATGAAAAGTGTGGTATGTTTTCAGGTATCTCCTATACTAATAGAGCCACATGCTCACCGGTTTGCCACATGATGTTAGGCCTATGGACTGAACAAGAAACCACCCAAAATTTTAACCAGTCATCGTTCTCACAACACTGAGGACCAGTCATTCGAAATGACTTCTCCATGCATTTTATGCATTGGTAAAAGCACTATGATGAAAAGTGTGATATGTTTTCAGGTATCTCCTATACTAATAGAGCCACATGCTCACCGGTTTGCCACATGATGTAGGCCTATGGACTGAACAAGAAACCACCAAAAATTTTAACCAGTCATCGTTCTCACAACACTGAGGACCAGTCATTCTAAATGACTTCTCCATGCATTTTATGCATTGTTAAAAGCACTATGATGAAAAGTGTGATATGTTTTCAGGTATCTCCTATACTAATAGAGCCACATGCTCACCGGTTTGCCACATGATGTAGGCCTATGGACTGAACAAGAAACCACCAAAAATTTTAACCAGTCATCGTTCTCACAACACTGAGGACCAGTCATTCGAAATGACTTCTCCATGCATTTTATGCATTGGTAAAAGCACTATGATGAAAAGTGTGATATGTTTTCAGGTATCTCCTATACTAATAGAGCCACATGCTCACCGGTTTGCCACATGATGTAGGCCTATGGACTGAACAAGAAACCACCAAAAATTTTAACCAGTCATCGTTCTCACAACACTGAGGACCAGTCATTCTAAATGACTTCTCCATGCATTTTATGCATTGTTAAAAGCACTATGATGAAAAGTGTGATATGTTTTCAGGTATCTCCTATACTAATAGAGCCACATGCTCACCGGTTTGCCACATGATGTAGGCCTATGGACTGAACAAGAAACCACCAAAAATTTAAACCAGTCATCGTTCTCACAACACTGAGGACCAGTCATTCGAAATGACTTCTCCATGCATTTTATGCATTGGTAAACGCACTATGATTGAAAAGAGTGATATGTTTTCAGGTATCTCCTATACTAATAGAGTCAAATGCTCACCGGTTTGCCACATGATGTAGGCCTATGGACTGAACAAGAAACCACCAAAAATTTTAACCAGTCATCGTTCTCACAACACTGAGGACCAGTCATTCGAAATGACTTCTCCATGCATTTTATGCATTGGTAAAAGCACTATGATGAAAAGTGTGATATGTTTTCAGGTATCTCCTATACTAATAGAGCCACATGCTCACCGGTTTGCCACATGATGTAGGCCTATGGACTGAACAAGAAACCACCAAAAATTTTAACCAGTCATCGTTCTCACAACACTGAGGACCAGTCATTCGAAGTGACTTCTCCATGCATTTTATGCATTGGTAAAAGCACTATGATGAAAAGTGTGATATGTTTTCAGGTATCTCCTATACTAATAGAGCCACATGCTCACCGGTTTGCCACATGATGTAGGCCTATGGACTGAACAAGAAACCACCAAAAATTTTAACCAGTCATCGTTCTCACAACACTGAGGACCAGTCATTCGAAATGACTTCTCCATGCATTTTATGCATTGGTAAAAGCACTATGATGAAAAGTGTGATATGTTTTCAGGTATCTCCTATACTAATAGAGCCACATGCTCACCGGTTTGCCACATGATGTAGGCCTATGGACTGAACAAGAAACCACCAAAAATTTTAACCAGTCATCGTTCTCACAACACTGAGGACCAGTCATTCGAAATGACTTCTCCATGCATTTTATGCATTGGTAAAAGCACTATGATGAAAAGTGTGATATGTTTTCAGGTATCTCCTATACTAATAGAGCCACATGCTCACCGGCTCGCCACATGATGTAGGCCTATGGACTGAACAAGAAACCACCAAAAATTTTAACCAGTCATCGTTCTCACAACACTGAGGACCTGTCATTCGAAATGACTTCTCCATGCATTTTATGCATTGGTAAAAGCACTATGATGAAAAGTGTGATATGTTTTCAGGTATCTCCTATACTAATAGAGCCACATGCTCACCGGTTTGCCACATGATGTAGGCCTATGGACTGAACAAGAAACCACCAAAAATTTTAACCAGTCATCGTTCTCACAACACTGAGGACCAGTCATTCGAAATGACTTCTCCATGCATTTTATGCATTGGTAAAAGCACTATGATGAAAAGTGTGATATGTTTTCAGGTATCTCCTATACTAATAGAGCCACATGCTCACCGGTTTGCCACATGATGTAGGCCTATGGACTGAACAAGAAACCACCAAAAATTTTAACCAGTCATCGTTCTCACAACACTGAGGACCAGTCATTCGAAATGACTTCTCCATGCATTTTATGCATTGGTAAAAGCACTATGATGAAAAGTGTGATATGTTTTCAGGTATCTCCTATACTAATAGAGCCACATGCTCACCGGCTCGCCACATGATGTAGGCCTATGGACTGAACAAGAAACCACCAAAAATTTTAACCAGTCATCGTTCTCACAACACTGAGGACCAGTCATTCGAAATGACTTCTCCATGCATTTTATGCATTGGTAAAAGCACTATGATGAAAAGTGTGGTATGTTTTCAGGTATCTCCTATACTAATAGAGCCACATGCTCACCGGTTTGCCACATGATGTAGGCCTATGGACTGAACAAGAAACCACCCAAAATTTTAACCAGTCATCGTTCTCACAACACTGAGGACCAGTCATTCGAAATGACTTCTCCATGCATTTTATGCATTGGTAAAAGCACTATGATGAAAAGTGTGATATGTTTTCAGGTATCTCCTATACTAATAGAGCCACATGCTCACCGGTTTGCCACATGATGTAGGCCTATGGACTGAACAAGAAACCACCAAAAATTTTAACCAGTCATCGTTCTCACAACACTGAGGACCAGTCATTCTAAATGACTTCTCCATGCATTTATGCATTGTTAAAAGCACTATGATGAAAAGTGTGATATGTTTTCAGGTATCTCCTATACTAATAGAGCCACATGCTCACCGGTTTGCCACATGATGTAGGCCTATGGACTGAACAAGAAACCACCAAAAATTTTAACCAGTCATCGTTCTCACAACACTGAGGACCAGTCATTCGAAATGACTTCTCCATGCATTTTATGCATTGGTAAACGCACTATGATTGAAAAGAGTGATATGTTTTCAGGTATCTCCTATACTAATAGAGTCAAATGCTCACCGGTTTGCCACATGATGTAGGCCTATGGACTGAACAAGAAACCACCAAAAATTTTAACCAGTCATCGTTCTCACAACACTGAGGACCAGTCATTCGAAATGACTTCTCCATGCATTTTATGCATTGGTAAAAGCACTATGATGAAAAGTGTGATATGTTTTCAGGTATCTCCTATACTAATAGAGCCACATGCTCACCGGTTTGCCACATGATGTAGGCCTATGGACTGAACAAGAAACCACCAAAAATTTTAACCAGTCATCGTTCTCACAACACTGAGGACCAGTCATTCGAAGTGACTTCTCCATGCATTTTATGCATTGGTAAAAGCACTATGATGAAAAGTGTGATATGTTTTCAGGTATCTCCTATACTAATAGAGCCACATGCTCACCGGTTTGCCACATGATGTAGGCCTATGGACTGAACAAGAAACCACCAAAAATTTTAACCAGTCATCGTTCTCACAACACTGAGGACCAGTCATTCGAAATGACTTCTCCATGCATTTTATGCATTGGTAAAAGCACTATGATGAAAAGTGTGATATGTTTTCAGGTATCTCCTATACTAATAGAGCCACATGCTCACCGGTTTGACACATGATGTAGGCCTATGGACTGAACAAGAAACCACCAAAAATTTTAACCAGTCATCGTTCTCACAACACTGAGGACCAGTCATTCGAAATGACTTCTCCATGCATTTTATGCATTGGTAAAAGCACTATGATGAAAAGTGTGATATGTTTTCAGGTATCTCCTATACTAATAGAGCCACATGCTCACCGGCTCGCCACATGATGTAGGCCTATGGACTGAACAAGAAACCACCAAAAATTTTAACCAGTCATCGTTCTCACAACACTGAGGACCAGTCATTCGAAATGACTTCTCCATGCATTTTATGCATTGGTAAAAGCACTATGATGAAAAGTGTGGTATGTTTTCAGGTATCTCCTATACTAATAGAGCCACATGCTCACCGGTTTGCCACATGATGTAGGCCTATGGACTGAACAAGAAACCACCCAAAATTTTAACCAGTCATCGTTCTCACAACACTGAGGACCAGTCATTCGAAATGACTTCTCCATGCATTTTATGCATTGGTAAAAGCACTATGATGAAAAGTGTGATATGTTTTCAGGTATCTCCTATACTAATAGAGCCACATGCTCACCGGTTTGCCACATGATGTAGGCCTATGGACTGAACAAGAAACCACCAAAAATTTTAACCAGTCATCGTTCTCACAACACTGAGGACCAGTCATTCTAAATGACTTCTCCATGCATTTTATGCATTGTTAAAAGCACTATGATGAAAAGTGTGATATGTTTTCAGGTATCTCCTATACTAATAGAGCCACATGCTCACCGGTTTGCCACATGATGTAGGCCTATGGACTGAACAAGAAACCACCAAAAATTTTAACCAGTCATCGTTCTCACAACACTGAGGACCAGTCATTCGAAATGACTTCTCCATGCATTTTATGCATTGGTAAACGCACTATGATTGAAAAGAGTGATATGTTTTCAGGTATCTCCTATACTAATAGAGTCAAATGCTCACCGGTTTGCCACATGATGTAGGCCTATGGACTGAACAAGAAACCACCAAAAATTTTAACCAGTCATCGTTCTCACAACACTGAGGACCAGTCATTCGAAGTGACTTCTCCATGCATTTTATGCATTGGTAAAAGCACTATGATGAAAAGTGTGATATGTTTTCAGGTATCTCCTATACTAATAGAGCCACATGCTCACCGGTTTGCCACATGATGTAGGCCTATGGACTGAACAAGAAACCACCAAAAATTTTAACCAGTCATCGTTCTCACAACACTGAGGACCAGTCATTCGAAATGACTTCTCCATGCATTTTATGCATTGGTAAAAGCACTATGATGAAAAGTGTGATATGTTTTCAGGTATCTCCTATACTAATAGAGCCACATGCTCACCGGTTTGACACATGATGTAGGCCTATGGACTGAACAAGAAACCACCAAAAATTTTAACCAGTCATCGTTCTCACAACACTGAGGACCAGTCATTCGAAATGACTTCTCCATGCATTTTATGCATTGGTAAAAGCACTATGATGAAAAGTGTGATATGTTTTCAGGTATCTCCTATACTAATAGAGCCACATGCTCACCGGTTTGCCACATGATGTAGGCCTATGGACTGAACAAGAAACCACCAAAAATTTTAACCAGTCATCGTTCTCACAACACTGAGGACCAGTCATTCGAAATGACTTCTCCATGCATTTTATGCATTGGTAAAAGCACTATGATGAAAAGTGTGATATGTTTTCAGGTATCTCCTATACTAATAGAGCCACATGCTCACCGGCTCGCCACATGATGTAGGCCTATGGACTGAACAAGAAACCACCAAAAATTTTAACCAGTCATCATTCTCACAACACTGAGGACCAGTCATTCGAAATGACTTCTCCATGCATTTTATGCATTGGTAAAAGCACTATGATGAAAAGTGTGATATGTTTTCAGGTATCTCCTATACTAATAGAGCCACATGCTCACCGGTTTGCCACATGATGTAGGCCTATGGACTGAACAAGAAACCACCAAAAATTTTAACCAGTCATCGTTCTCACAACACTGAGGACCAGTCATTCGAAATGACTTCTCCATGCATTTTATGCATTGGTAAAAGCACTATGATGAAAAGTGTGATATGTTTTCAGGTATCTCCTATACTAATAGAGCCACATGCTCACCGGTTTGCCACATGATGTAGGCCTATGGACTGAACAAGAAACCACCAAAAATTTTAACCAGTCATCGTTCTCACAACACTGAGGACCAGTCATTCGAAATGACTTCTCCATGCATTTTATGCATTGGTAAAAGCACTATGATGAAAAGTGTGATATGTTTTCAGGTATCTCCTATACTAATAGAGCCACATGCTCACCGGCTCGCCACATGATGTAGGCCTATGGACTGAACAAGAAACCACCAAAAATTTTAACCAGTCATCGTTCTCACAACACTGAGGACCAGTCATTCTAAATGACTTCTCCATGCATTTTATGCATTGTTAAAAGCACTATGATGAAAAGTGTGATATGTTTTCAGGTATCTCCTATACTAATAGAGCCACATGCTCACCGGTTTGCCACATGATGTAGGCCTATGGACTGAACAAGAAACCACCAAAAATTTTAACCAGTCATCGTTCTCACAACACTGAGGACCAGTCATTCGAAATGACTTCTCCATGCATTTTATGCATTGGTAAAAGCACTATGATGAAAAGTGTGATATGTTTTCAGGTATCTCCTATACTAATAGAGCCACATGCTCACCGGTTTGCCACATGATGTAGGCCTATGGACTGAACAAGAAACCACCAAAAATTTTAACCAGTCATCGTTCTCACAACACTGAGGACCAGTCATTCGAAATGACTTCTCCATGCATTTTATGCATTGGTAAAAGCACTATGATGAAAAGTGTGATATGTTTTCAGGTATCTCCTATACTAATAGAGCCACATGCTCACCGGCTCGCCACATGATGTAGGCCTATGGACTGAACAAGAAACCACCAAAAATTTTAACCAGTCATCGTTCTCACAACACTGAGGACCAGTCATTCGAAATGACTTCTCCATGCATTTTATGCATTGGTAAAAGCACTATGATGAAAAGTGTGATATGTTTTCAGGTATCTCCTATACTAATAGAGCCACATGCTCACCGGTTTGCCACATGATGTAGGCCTATGGACTGAACAAGAAACCACCAAAAATTTTAACCAGTCATCGTTCTCACAACACTGAGGACCAGTCATTCGAAATGACTTCTCCATGCATTTTATGCATTGGTAAAAGCACTATGATGAAAAGTGTGATATGTTTTCAGGTATCTCCTATACTAATAGAGCCACATGCTCACCGGTTTGCCACATGATGTAGGCCTATTGACTGAACAAGAAACCACCAAAAATTTTAACCAGTCATCGTTCTCACAACACTGAGGACCAGTCATTCGAAATGACTTCTCCATGCATTTTATGCATTGGTAAAAGCACTATGATGAAAAGTGTGATATGTTTTCAGGTATCTCCTACACTAATAGAGCCACATGCTCACCGGTTTGCCACATGATGTAGGCCTATGGACTGAACAAGAAACCACCAAAAATTTTAACCAGTCATCGTTCTCACAACACTGAGGACCAGTCATTCGAAATGACTTCTCCATGCATTTTATGCATTGGTAAAAGCACTATGATGAAAAGTGTGATATGTTTTCAGGTATCTCCTATACTAATAGAGCCACATGCTCACCGGTTTGCCACATGATGTAGGCCTATGGACTGAACAAGAAACCACCAAAAATTTTAACCAGTCATCGTTCTCACAACACTGAGGACCAGTCATTCGAAATGACTTCTCCATGCATTTTATGCATTGGTAAAAGCACTATGATGAAAAGTGTGATATGTTTTCAGGTATCTCCTATACTAATAGAGCCACATGCTCACCGGTTTGCCACATGATATAGGCCTATGGACTGAACAAGAAACCACCAAAAATATTAACCAGTCATCGTTCTCACAACACTGAGGACCAGTCATTCGAAATGACTTCTCCATGCATTTTATGCATTGGTAAAAGCACTATGATGAAAAGTGTGATATGTTTTCAGGTATCTTCTATACTAATAGAGCCACATGCTCACCGGTTTGCCACATGATGTAGGCCTATGGACTGAACAAGAAACCACCAAAAATTTTAACCAGTCATCGTTCTCACAACACTGAGGACCAGTCATTCGAAATGACTTCTCCATGCATTTTATGCATTGGTAAAAGCACTATAATGACAAGTGTGATATGTTTTTAGGTATCTCCTATACTAATAGAGCCACATGCTCACCGGTTTGCCACATGATGTAGGCCTATGGACTGAACAAGAAACCACCAAAAATTTTAACCAGTCATCGTTCTCACAACACTGAGGACCAGTCATTCGAAATGACTTCTCCATGCATTTTATGCATTGGTAAAAGCACTATGATGAAAAGTGTGATATGTTTTCAGGTATCTCCTATACTAATAGAGCCACATGCTCACCGGTTTGCTACATGATGTAGGCCTATGGACTGAACAAGAAACCACCAAAAATTTTAACCAGTCATCGTTCTCACAACACTGAGGACCAGTCATTCGAAATGACTTCTCCATGCATTTTATGCATTGGTAAAAGCACTATGATGAAAAGTGTGATATGTTTTCAGGTATCTCCTATACTAATAGAGCCACATGCTCACCGGTTTGCCACATGATGTAGGCCTATGGACTGAACAAGAAACCACCAAAAATTTTAACCAATCATCGTTCTCACAACACTGAGGACCAGTCATTCGAAATGACTTCTCCATGCATTTTATGCATTGGTAAAAGCACTATGATGAAAAGTGTGATATGTTTTCAGGTATCTCCTATACTAATAGAGCCACATGCTCACCGGTTTGCCACATGATGTAGGCCTATGGACTGAACAAGAAACCACCAAAAATTTTAACCAGTCATCGTTCTCACAACACTGAGGACCAGTCATTCGAAATGACTTCTCCATGCATTTTATGCATTGGTAAAAGCACTATGATGAAAAGTGTGATATGTTTTCAGGTATCTCCTATACTAATAGAGCCACATGCTCACCGGTTTGCCACATGATGTAGGCCTATGGACTGAACAAGAAACCACCAAAAATTTTAACCAGTCATCGTTCTCACAACACTGAGGACCAGTCATTCGAAATGACTTCTCCATGCATTTTATGCATTGGTAAAAGCACTATGATGAAAAGTGTGATATGTTTTCAGGTATCTCCTATACTAATAGAGCCACATGCTCACCGGTTTGCCACATGATGTAGGCCTATGGACTGAACAAGAAACCACCAAAAATTTTAACCAGTCATCGTTCTCACAACACTGAGGACCAGTCATTCGAAATGACTTCTCCATGCATTTTATGCATTGGTAAAAGCACTATGATGAAAAGTGTGATATGTTTTCAGGTATCTCCTATACTAATAGAGCCACATGCTCACCGGTTTGCCACATGATGTAGGCCTATGGACTGAACAAGAAACCACCAAAAATTTTAACCAGTCATCGTTCTCACAACACTGAGGACCAGTCATTCGAAATGACTTCTCCATGCATTTTATGCATTGGTAAAAGCACTATGATGAAAAGTGTGATATGTTTTCAGGTATCTCCTACACTAATAGAGCCACATGCTCACCGGTTTGCCACATGATGTAGGCCTATGGACTGAACAAGAAACCACCAAAAATTTTAACCAGTCATCGTTCTCACAACACTGAGGACCAGTCATTCGAAATGACTTCTCCATGCATTTTATGCATTGGTAAAAGCACTATGATGAAAAGTGTGATATGTTTTCAGGTATCTCCTATACTAATAGAGCCACATGCTCACTGGTTTGCCACATGATGTAGGCCTATGGACTGAACAAGAAACCACCAAAAATTTTAACCAGTCATCGTTCTCACAACACTGAGGACCAGTCATTCGAAATGACTTCTCCATGCATTTTATGCATTGGTAAAAGCACTATGATGAAAAGTGTGATATGTTTTCAGGTATCTCCTATACTAATAGAGCCACATGCTCACCGGTTTGCCACATGATATAGGCCTATGGACTGAACAAGAAACCACCAAAAATATTAACCAGTCATCGTTCTCACAACACTGAGGACCAGTCATTCGAAATGACTTCTCCATGCATTTTATGCATTGGTAAAAGCACTATGATGAAAAGTGTGATATGTTTTCAGGTATCTCCTATACTAATAGAGCCACATGCTCACCGGTTTGCCACATGATGTAGGCCTATGGACTGAACAAGAAACCACCAAAAATTTTAACCAGTCATCGTTCTCACAACACTGAGGACCAGTCATTCGAAATGACTTCTCCATGCATTTTATGCATTGGTAAAAGCACTATAATGACAAGTGTGATATGTTTTTAGGTATCTCCTATACTAATAGAGCCACATGCTCACCGGTTTGCCACATGATGTAGGCCTATGGACTGAACAAGAAACCACCAAAAATTTTAACCAGTCATCGTTCTCACAACACTGAGGACCAGTCATTCGAAATGACTTCTCCATGCATTTTATGCATTGGTAAAAGCACTATGATGAAAAGTGTGATATGTTTTCAGGTATCTCCTATACTAATAGAGCCACATGCTCACCGGTTTGCTACATGATGTAGGCCTATGGACTGAACAAGAAACCACCAAAAATTTTAACCAGTCATCGTTCTCACAACACTGAGGACCAGTCATTCGAAATGTCTTCTCCATGCATTTTATGCATTGGTAAAAGCACTATGATGAAAAGTGTGATATGTTTTCAGGTATCTCCTATACTAATAGAGCCACATGCTCACCGGTTTGCCACATGATGTAGGCCTATGGACTGAACAAGAAACCACCAAAAATTTTAACCAATCATCGTTCTCACAACACTGAGGACCAGTCATTCGAAATGACTTCTCCATGCATTTTATGCATTGGTAAAAGCACTATGATGAAAAGTGTGATATGTTTTCAGGTATCTCCTATACTAATAGAGCCACATGCTCACCGGTTTGCCACATGATGTAGGCCTATGGACTGAACAAGAAACCACCAAAAATTTTAACCAGTCATCGTTCTCACAACACTGAGGACCAGTCATTTGAAATGACTTCTCCATGCATTTTATGCATTGGTAAAAGCACTATGATGAAAAGTGTGATATGTTTTCAGGTATCTCCTATACTAATAGAGCCACATGCTCACCGGTTTGCCACATGATGTAGGCCTATGGACTGAACAAGAAACCACCAAAAATTTTAACCAGTCATCGTTCTCACAACACTGAGGACCAGTCATTCGAAATGACTTCTCCATGCATTTTATGCATTGGTAAAAGCACTATGATGAAAAGTGTGATATGTTTTCAGGTATCTCCTATACTAATAGAGCCACATGCTCACCGGTTTGCCACATGATGTAGGCGTATGGACTGAACAAGAAACCACCAAAAATTTTAACCAGTCATCGTTCTCACAACACTGAGGACCAGTCATTCGAAATGACTTCTCCATGCATTTTATGCATTGGTAAAAGCACTATGATGAAAAGTGTGATATGTTTTCAGGTATCTCCTATACTAATAGAGCCACATGCTCACCGGTTTGCCACATGATGTAGGCCTATGGACTGAACAAGAAACCACCAAAAATTTTAACCAGTCATCGTTCTCACAACACTGAGGACCAGTCATTCGAAATGACTTCTCCATGCATTTTATGCATTGGTAAAAGCACTATGATGAAAAGTGTGATATGTTTTCAGGTATCTCCTATACTAATAGAGCCACATGCTCACCGGTTTGCCACATGATGTAGGCCTATGGACTGAACAAGAAACCACCAAAAATTTTATCCAGTCATCGTTCTCACAACACTGAGGACCAGTCATTCGAAATGACTTCTCCATGCATTTTATGCATTGGTAAAAGCACTATGATGAAAAGTGTGATATGTTTTCAGGTATCTCCTATACTAATAGAGCCACATGCTCACCGGTTTGCCACATGATGTAGGCCTATGGACTGAACAAGAAACCACCAAAAATTTTAACCAGTCATCGTTCTCACAAGACTGAGGACCAGTCATTCGAAATGACTTCTCCATGCATTTTATGCATTGGTAAAAGCACTATGATGAAAAGTGTGATATGTTTTCAGGTATCTCCTATACTAATAGAGCCACATGCTCACCGGTTTGCCACATGATGTAGGCCTATGGACTGAACAAGAAACCACCAAAAATTTTAACCAGTCATCGTTCTCACAACACTGAGGACCAGTCATTCGAAATGACTTCTCCATGCATTTTATGCATTGGTAAAAGCACTATGATGAAAAGTGTGATATGTTTTCAGGTATCTCCTATACTAATAGAGCCACATGCTCACCGGTTTGCCACATGATGTAGGCCTATGGACTGAACAAGAAACCACCAAAAATTTTAACCAGTCATCGTTCTCACAACACTGAGGACCAGTCATTCGAAATGACTTCTCCATGCATTTTATGCATTGGTAAAAGCACTATGATGAAAAGTGTGATATGTTTTCAGGTATCTCCTATACTAATAGAGCCACATGCTCACCGGTTTGCCACATGATGTAGGCCTATGGACTGAACAAGAAACCACCAAAAATTTTAACCAGTCATCGTTCTCACAACACTGAGGACCAGTCATTCGAAATGACTTCTCCATGCATTTTATGCATTGGTAAAAGCACTATGATGAAAAGTGTGATATGTTTTCAGGTATCTCCTAAACTAATAGAGCCACATGCTCACCGGTTTGCCACATGATGTAGGCCTATGGACTGAACAAGAAACCACCAAAAATTTTAACCAGTCATCGTTCTCACAACACTGAGGACCAGTCATTCGAAATGACTTTTCCATGCATTTTACGCATTGGGAAAAGCACTATGATGAAAAGTGTGATATGTTTTCAGGTATCTCCTATACTAATAGAGCCACATGCTCACCGGTTTGCCACATGATGTAGGCCTATGGACTGAACAAGAAACCACCAAAAATTTTAACCAGTCATCGTTCTCACAACACTGAGGACCAGTCATTCAAAATGACTTCTCCATGCATTTTATGCATTGGTAAAAGCACTATGATGAAAAGTGTGATATGTTTTCAGGTATCTCCTATACTAATAGAGCCACATGCTCACCGGTTTGCCACATGATGTAGGCCTATGGACTGAACAAGAAACCACCAAAAATTTTAACCAGTCATCGTTCTCACAACACTGAGGACCAGTCATTCGAAATGACTTCTCCATGCATTTTATGCATTGGTAAAAGCACTATGATGAAAAGTGTGATATGTTTTCAGGTATCTCCTATACTAATAGAGCCACATGCTCACCGTTTGCCACATGATGTAGGCCTATGGACTGAACAAGAAACCACCAAAAATTTTAACCAGTCATCGTTCTCACAACACTGAGGACCAGTCATTCGAAATGACTTCTCCATGCATTTTATGCATTGGTAAAAGCACTATGATGAAAAGTGTGATATGTTTTCAGGTATCTCCTATACTAATAGAGCCACATGCTCACCGGTTTGCCACATGATGTAGGCCTATGGACTGAACAAGAAACCACCCAAAATTTTAACCAGTCATCGTTCTCACAACACTGAGGACCAGTCATTCGAAATGACTTCTCCATGCATTTTATGCATTGGTAAAAGCACTATGATGAAAAGTGTGATATGTTTTCAGGTATCTCCTATACTAATAGAGCCACATGCTCACCGGTTTGCCACATGATGTAGGCCTATGGACTGAACAAGAAACCACCAAAAATTTTAACCAGTCATCGTTCTCACAACACTGAGGACCAGTCATTCGAAATGACTTCTCCATGCATTTTATGCATTGTTAAAAGCACTATGATGAAAAGTGTGATATGTTTTCAGGTATCTCCTATACTAATAGAGCCACATGCTCACCGGTTTGCCACATGATGTAGGCCTATGGACTGAACAAGAAACCACCAAAAATTTTAACCAGTCATCGTTCTCACAACACTGAGGACCAGTCATTCGAAATGACTTCTCCATGCATTTTATGCATTGGTAAACGCACTATGATTGAAAAGAGTGATATGTTTTCAGGTATCTCCTATACTAATAGAGTCAAATGCTCACCGGTTTGCCACATGATGTAGGCCTATGGACTGAACAAGAAACCACCAAAAATTTTAACCAGTCATCGTTCTCACAACACTGAGGACCAGTCATTCGAAATGACTTCTCCATGCATTTTATGCATTGGTAAAAGCACTATGATGAAAAGTGTGATATGTTTTCAGGTATCTCCTATACTAATAGAGCCACATGCTCACCGGTTTGCCACATGATGTAGGCCTATGGACTGAACAAGAAACCACCAAAAATTTTAACCAGTCATCGTTCTCACAACACTGAGGACCAGTCATTCGAAGTGACTTCTCCATGCATTTTATGCATTGGTAAAAGCACTATGATGAAAAGTGTGATATGTTTTCAGGTATCTCCTATACTAATAGAGCCACATGCTCACCGGTTTGCCACATGATGTAGGCCTATGGACTGAACAAGAAACCACCAAAAATTTTAACCAGTCATCGTTCTCACAACACTGAGGACCAGTCATTCGAAATGACTTCTCCATGCATTTTATGCATTGGTAAAAGCACTATGATGAAAAGTGTGATATGTTTTCAGGTATCTCCTATACTAATAGAGCCACATGCTCACCGGTTTGCCACATGATGTAGGCCTATGGACTGAACAAGAAACCACCAAAAATTTTAACCAGTCATCGTTCTCACAACACTGAGGACCAGTCATTCGAAATGACTTCTCCATGCATTTTATGCATTGGTAAAAGCACTATGATGAAAAGTGTGATATGTTTTCAGGTATCTCCTATACTAATAGAGCCACATGCTCACCGGTTTGCCACATGATGTAGGCCTATGGACTGAACAAGAAACCACCAAAAATTTTAACCAGTCATCGTTCTCACAACACTGAGGACCAGTCATTCGAAATGACTTCTCCATGCATTTTATGCATTGGTAAAAGCACTATGATGAAAAGTGTGATATGTTTTCAGGTATCTCCTATACTTATAGAGCCACATGCTCACCGGCTCGCCACATGATGTAGGCCTATGGACTGAACAAGAAACCACCAAAAATTTTAACCAGTCATCGTTCTCACAACACTGAGGACCAGTCATTCGAAATGACTTCTCCATGCATTTTATGCATTGGTAAAAGCACTATGATGAAAAGTGTGATATGTTTTCAGGTATCTCCTATACTAATAGAGCCACATGCTCACCGGTTTGCCACATGATGTAGGCCTATGGACTGAACAAGAAACCACCAAAAATTTTAACCAGTCATCGTTCTCACAACACTGAGGACCAGTCATTCGAAATGACTTCTCCATGCATTTTATGCATTGGTAAAAGCACTATGATGAAAAGTGTGATATGTTTTCAGGTATCTCCTATACTAATAGAGCCACATGCTCACCGGTTTGCCACATGATGTAGGCCTATGGACTGAACAAGAAACCAGCAAAAATTTTAACCAGTCATCGTTCTCACAACACTGAGGACCAGTCATTCGAAATGACTTCTCCGTGCATTTTATGCATTGGTAAAAGCACTATGATGAAAAGTGTGATATGTTTTCAGGTATCTCCTATACTAATAGAGCCACACGCTCACCGGTTTGCCACATGATGTAGGCCTATGGACTGAACAAGAAACCACCAAAAATTTTAACCAGTCATCGTTCTCACAACACTGAGGACCAGTCATTCGAAATGACTTCTCCATGCATTTTATGCATTGGTAAAAGCACTATGATGAAAAGTGTGATATGTTTTCAGGTATCTCCTATACTAATAGAGCCACATGCTCACCGGTTTGCCACATGATGTAGGCCTATGGACTGAACAAGAAACCACCAAAAATTTTAACCAGTCATCGTTCTCACAACACTGAGGACCAGTCATTCGAAATGACTTCTCCATGCATTTTATGCATTGGTAAAAGCACTATGATGAAAAGTGTGATATGTTTTCAGGTATCTCCTATACTAATAGAGCCACATGCTCACCGGTTTGCCACATGATGTAGGCCTATGGACTGAACAAGAAACCACCAAAAATTTTAACCAGTCATCGTTCTCACAACACTGAGGACCAGTCATTCGAAATGACTTCTCCATGCATTTTATGCATTGGTAAAAGCACTATGATGAAATGTGTGATATGTTTTCAGGTATCTCCTATACTAATAGAGCCACATGCTCACCGGTTTGCCACATGATGTAGGCCTATGGACTGAACAAGAAACCACCAAAAATTTTAACCAGTCATCGTTCTCACAACACTGAGGACCAGTCATTCGAAATGACTTCTCCATGCATTTTATGCATTGGTAAAAGCACTATGATGAAAAGAGTAATATGTTTTCAGGTTTCTCCTATACTAATAGAGCCACATGCTCACCGGTTTGCCACATGATGTAGGCCTATGGACTGAACAAGAAACCACCAAAAATTTTAACCAGTCATCGTTCTCACAACACTGAGGACCAGTCATTCGAAATGACTTCTCCATGCATTTTATGCATTGGTAAAAGCACTATGATGAAAAGTGTGATATGTTTTCAGGTATCTCCTATACTAATAGAGCCACATGCTCACCGGTTTGCCACATGATGTAGGCCTATGGACTGAACAAGAAACCACCAAAAATTTTAACCAGTCATCGTTCTCACAACACTGAGGACCAGTCATTCGAAATAACTTCTCCATGCATTTTATGCATTGGTAATAGCACTATGATGAAAAGTGTGATATGTTTTCAGGTATCTCCTATACTAATAGAGCCACATGCTCACCTGTTTGCCACATGATGTAGGCCTATGGACTGAACAAGAAACCACCAAAAATTTTAACCAGTCATTGTTGTCACAACACTGAGGACCAGTCATTCGAAATGACTTCTCCATGCATTTTATGCATTGGTAAAAGCACTATGATGAAAAGTGTGATATGTTTTCAGGTATCTTCTATAATAATAGAGCCACATGCTCACCGGTTTGCCACATGATGTAGGCCTATGGACTGAACAAGAAACCACCAAAAATTTTAACTAGTCATCATTCTCACAACACTGAGGACCAGTCATTCGAAATGACTTCTCCATGCATTTTATGCATTGGTAAAAGCACTATGATGAAAAGTGTGATATGTTTTCAGGTATCTCCTATACTAATAGAGCCACATGCTCACCGGTTTGCCACATGATGTAGGCCTATGGACTGAACAAGAAACCACCAATAATTTTAACCAGTCATCGTTCTCACAACACTGAGGACCAGTCATTCAAAATGACTTCTCCATGCATTTTATGCATTGGTAAAAGCACTATGATGAAAAGTGTGATATGTTTTCAGGTATCTCCTATACTAATAGAGCCACATGCTCACCGGTTTGCCACATGATGTAGGCCTATGGACTGAACAAGAAACCACCAAAAATTTTAACCAGTCATCGTTCTCACAACACTGAGGACCAGTCATTCGAAATGACTTCTCCATGCATTTTATGCATTGGTAAAAGCACTATGATGAAAAGTGTGATATGTTTTCAGGTATCTCCTATACTAATAGAGCCACATGCTCACCGGTTTGCCACATGATGTAGGCCTATGGACTGAACAAGAAACCACCAAAAATTTTAACCAGTCATCGTTCTCACAACACTGAGGACCAGTCATGCGAAATGACTTCTCCATGCATTTTATGCATTGATAAAAGCACTATGATGAAAAGTGTGATATGTTTTCAGGTATCTCCTATACTAATAGAGCCACATGCTCACCGGTTTGCCACATGATGTAGGCCTATGGACTGAACAAGAAACCACCAAAAATTTTAACCAGTCATCGTTCTCACAACACTGAGGACCAGTCATTCGAAATGACTTCTCCATGCATTTTATGCATTGGTAAAAGCACTATGATGAAAAGTGTGATATGTTTTCAGGTATCTCCTATACTAATAGAGCCACATGCTCACCGTTTTGCCACATGATGTAGGCCTATGGACTGAACAAGAAACCACCAAAAATTTTAACCAGTCATCGTTCTCACAACACTGAGGACCAGTCATTCGAAATGACTTCTCCATGCATTTTATGCATTGGTAAAAGCACTATGATGAAAAGTGTGATATGTTTTCAGGTATCTCCTATACTAATAGAGCCACATGCTCACCGGTTTGCCACATGATGTAGGCCTATGGACTGAACAAGAAACCACCAAAAACTTTAACCAGTCATCGTTCTCACAACACTGAGGACCAGTCATTCGAAATGACTTCTCCATGCATTTTATGCATTGGTAAAAGCACTATGATGAAAAGTGTGATATGTTTTCAGGTATCTCCTATACTAATAGAGCCACATGCTCACCGGTTTGCCACATGATGTAGGCCTATGGACTGAACAAGAAACCACCAAAAATTTTAACCAGTCATCGTTCTCACAACACTGAGGACCAGTCATTCGAAATGACTTCTCCATGCATTTTATGCATTGGTAAAAGCACTATGATGAAAAGTGTGATATGTTTTCAGGTATCTCCTATACTAATAGAGCCACATGCTCACCGGTTTGCCACATGATGTAGGCCTATGGACTGAACAAGAAACCACCAAAAATTTTAACCAGTCATAGTTCTCACAACACTGAGGACCAGTCATTCGAAATTACTTCTACATGCATTTTATGCATTGGTAAAAGCACTATGATGAAAAGTGTGATATGTTTTCAGGTATCTCCTATACTAATAGAGCCACATGCTCACCGGTTTGCCACATGATGTAGGCCTATGGACTGAACAAGAAACCACCAAAAATTTTAACCAGTCATAGTTCTCACAACACTGAGGACCAGTCATTCGAAATGACTTCTCCATGCATTTTATGCATTGGTAAAAGCACTATGATGAAAAGTGTGATATGTTTTCAGGTATCTCCTATACTAATAGAGCCACATGCTCACCGGTTTGCCACATGATGTAGGCCTATGGACTGAACAAGAAACCACCAAAAATTTTAACCAGTCATCGTTCTCACAACACTGAGGACCAGTCATTCGAAATGACTTCTCCATGCATTTTATGCATTGGTAAAAGCACTATGATGAAAAGTGTGATATGTTTTCAGGTATCTCCTATACTAATAGAGCCACATGCTCACCGGTTTGCCACATGATGTAGGCCTATGGACTGAACAAGAAACCACCAAAAATTTTATCCAGTCATCATTCTCACAACACTGAGGACCAGTCATTCGAAATGACTTCTCCATGCATTTTATGCATTGGTAAAAGCACTATGATGAAAAGTGTGATATGTTTTCAGGTATCTCCTATACTAATAGAGCCACATGCTCACCGGTTTGCCACATGATGTAGGCCTATGGACTGAACAAGAAACCACCAAAAATTTTAACCAGTCATCGTTCTCACAACACTGAGGACCAGTCATTCGAAATGACTTCTCCATGCATTTTATGCATTGGTAAAAGCACTATGATGAAAAGTGTGATATGTTTTCAGGTATCTCCTATACTAATAGAGCCACATGCTCACCGGTTTGCCACATGATGTAGGCCTATGGACTGAACAAGAAACCACCAAAAATTTTCAACCAGTCATCGTTCTCACAACACTGAGGACCAGTCATTCGAAATGACTTCTCCATGCATTTTATGCATTGGTAAAAGCACTATGATGAAAAGTGTGATATGTTTTCAGGTATCTCCTATACTAATAGAGCCACATGCTCACCGGTTTGCCACATGATGTAGGCCTATGGACTGAACAAGAAACCACCAAAAATTTTAACCAGTCATCGTTCTCACAACACTGAGGACCAGTCATTCGAAATGACTTCTCCATGCATTTTATGCATTGGTAAAAGCACTATGATGAAAATTGTGATATGTTTTCAGGTATCTCCTATACTAATAGAGCCACATGCTCACCGGTTTGCCACATGATGTAGGCCTATGGACTGAACAAGAAACCACCAAAAATTTTAACCAGTCATCGTTCTCACAACACTGAGGACCAGTCATTCGAAATGACTTCTCCATGCATTTTATGCATTGGTAAAAGCACTATGATGAAAGTGTGATATGTTTTCAGGTATCTCCTATACTAATAGAGCCACATGCTCACCGGTTTGCCACATGATGTAGGCCTATGGACTGAACAAGAAACCACCAAAAATTTTAACCAGTCATCGTTCTCACAACACTGAGGACCAGTCATTCGAAATGACTTCTCCATGCATTTTATGCATTGGTAAAAGCACTATGATGAAAAGTGTGATATGTTTTCAGGTATCTCCTATACTAATAGAGCCACATGCTCACCGGTTTGCCACATGATGTAGGCCTATGGACTGAACAAGAAACCACCAAAAATTTTAACCAGTCATCGTTCTCACAACACTGAGGACCAGTCATTCGAAATGACTTCTCCATGCATTTTATGCATTGGTAAAAGCACTATGATGAAAAGTGTGATATGTTTTCAGGTATCTCCTATACTAATAGAGCCACATGCTCACCGGTTTGCCACATGATGTAGGCCTATGGACTGAACAAGAAACCACCAAAAATTTTAACCAGTCATCGTTCTCACAACACTGAGGACCAGTCATTCGAAATGACTTCTCCATGCATTTTATGCATTGGTAAAAGCACTATGATGAAAAGTGTGATATGTTTTCAGGTATTTCCTATACTAATAGAGCCACATGCTCACCGGTTTGCCACATGATGTAGGCCTATGGACTGAACAAGAAACCACCAAAAATTTTAACCAGTCATCGTTCTCACAACACTGAGGACCAGTCATTCGAAATGACTTCTCCATGCATTTTATGCATTGGTAAAAGCACTATGATGAAAAGTGTGATATGTTTTCAGGTATCTCCTATACTAATAGAGCCACATGCTCACCGGTTTGCCACATGATGTAGGCCTATGGACTGAACAAGAAACCACCAAAAATTTTAACCAGTCATCGTTCTCACAACACTGAGGACCAGTCATTCGAAATGACTTCTCCATGCATTTTATGCATTGGTAAAAGCACTATGATGAAAAGTGTGATATGTTTTCAGGTATCTCCTATACTAATAGAGCCACATGCTCACCGGTTTGCCACATGATGTAGGCCTATGGACTGAACAAGAAACCACCAAAAATTTTAACCAGTCATCGTTCTCACAACACTGAGGACCAGTCATTCGAAATGACTTCTCCATGCATTTTATGCATTGGTAAAAGCACTATGATGAAAAGTGTGATATGTTTTCAGGTATCTCCTATACTAATAGAGCCACATGCTCACCGGTTTGCCACATGATGTAGGCCTATGGACTGAACAAGAAACCACCAAAAATTTTAACCAGTCATCGTTCTCACAACACTGAGGACCAGTCATTCGAAATGACTTCTCCATGCATTTTATGCATTGGTAAAAGCACTATGATGAAAAGAGTAATATGTTTTCAGGTTTCTCCTATACTAATAGAGCCACATGCTCACCGGTTTGCCACATGATGTAGGCCTATGGACTGAACAAGAAACCACCAAAAATTTTAACCAGTCATCGTTCTCACAACACTGAGGACCAGTCATTCGAAATGACTTCTCCATGCATTTTATGCATTGGTAAAAGCACTATGATGAAAAGTGTGATATGTTTTCAGGTATCTCCTATACTAATAGAGCCACATGCTCACCGGTTTGCCACATGATGTAGGCCTATGGACTGAACAAGAAACCACCAAAAATTTTAACCAGTCATCGTTCTCACAACACTGAGGACCAGTCATTCGAAATGACTTCTCCATGCATTTTATGCATTGGTAAAAGCACTATGATGAAAAGTGTGATATGTTTTCAGGTATCTCCTATACTAATAGAGCCACATGCTCACCGGTTTGCCACATGATGTAGGCCTATGGACTGAACAAGAAACCACCAAAAATTTTAACCAGTCATCTGTTGCTCACAACACTGAGGACCAGTCATTCGAAATGACTTCTCCATGCATTTTATGCATTGGTAAAAGCACTATGATGAAAAGTGTGATATGTTTTCAGGTATCTTCCTATACTAATAGAGCCACATGCTCACCGGTTTGCCACATGATGTAGGCCTATGGACTGAACAAGAAACCACCAAAAATTTTAACTAGTCATCTTTCTCACAACACTGAGGACCAGTCATTCGAAATGACTTCTCCATGCATTTTATGCATTGGTAAAAGCACTATGATGAAAAGTGTGATATGTTTTCAGGTATCTCCTATACTAATAGAGCCACATGCTCACCGGTTTGCCACATGATGTAGGCCTATGGACTGAACAAGAAACCACCAAAAATTTTAACCAGTCATCGTTCTCACAACACTGAGGACCAGTCATTCGAAAATGACTTCTCCATGCATTTTATGCATTGGTAAAAGCACTATGATGAAAAGTGTGATATGTTTTCAGGTATCTCCTATACTAATAGAGCCACATGCTCACCGGTTTGCCACATGATGTAGGCCTATGGACTGAACAAGAAACCACCAAAAATTTTAACCAGTCATCGTTCTCACAACACTGAGGACCAGTCATTCGAAATGACTTCTCCATGCATTTTATGCATTGGTAAAAGCACTATGATGAAAAGTGTGATATGTTTTCAGGTATCTCCTATACTAATAGAGCCACATGCTCACCGGTTTGCCACATGATGTAGGCCTATGGACTGAACAAGAAACCACCAAAAATTTTAACCAGTCATCGTTCTCACAACACTGAGGACCAGTCATTCGAAATGACTTCTCCATGCATTTTATGCATTGGTAAAAGCACTATGATGAAAAGTGTGATATGTTTTCAGGTATCTCCTATACTAATAGAGCCACATGCTCACCGGTTTGCCACATGATGTAGGCCTATGGACTGAACAAGAAACCACCAAAAATTTTAACCAGTCATCGTTCTCACAACACTGAGGACCAGTCATTCGAAATGACTTCTCCATGCATTTTATGCATTGGTAAAAGCACTATGATGAAAAGTGTGATATGTTTTCAGGTATCTCCTATACTAATAGAGCCACATGCTCACCGTTTTGCCACATGATGTAGGCCTATGGACTGAACAAGAAACCACCAAAAATTTTAACCAGTCATCGTTCTCACAACACTGAGGACCAGTCATTCGAAATGACTTCTCCATGCATTTTATGCATTGGTAAAAGCACTATGATGAAAAGTGTGATATGTTTTCAGGTATCTCCTATACTAATAGAGCCACATGCTCACCGGTTTGCCACATGATGTAGGCCTATGGACTGAACAAGAAACCACCAAAAATTTTAACCAGTCATCGTTCTCACAACACTGAGGACCAGTCATTCGAAATGACTTCTCCATGCATTTTATGCATTGGTAAAAGCACTATGATGAAAAGTGTGATATGTTTTCAGGTATCTCCTATACTAATAGAGCCACATGCTCACCGGTTTGCCACATGATGTAGGCCTATGGACTGAACAAGAAACCACCAAAAATTTTAACCAGTCATCGTTCTCACAACACTGAGGACCAGTCATTCGAAATGACTTCTCCATGCATTTTATGCATTGGTAAAAGCACTATGATGAAAAGTGTGATATGTTTTCAGGTATCTCCTATACTAATAGAGCCACATGCTCACCGGTTTGCCACATGATGTAGGCCTATGGACTGAACAAGAAACCACCAAAAATTTTAACCAGTCATCGTTCTCACAACACTGAGGACCAGTCATTCGAAATGACTTCTCCATGCATTTTATGCATTGGTAAAAGCACTATGATGAAAAGTGTGATATGTTTTCAGGTATCTCCTATACTAATAGAGCCACATGCTCACCGGTTTGCCACATGATGTAGGCCTATGGACTGAACAAGAAACCACCAAAAATTTTAACCAGTCATCGTTCTCACAACACTGAGGACCAGTCATTCGAAATGACTTCTCCATGCATTTTATGCATTGGTAAAAGCACTATGATGAAAAGTGTGATATGTTTTCAGGTATCTCCTATACTAATAGAGCCACATGCTCACCGGTTTGCCACATGATGTAGGCCTATGGACTGAACAAGAAACCACCAAAAATTTTAACCAGTCATCGTTCTCACAACACTGAGGACCAGTCATTCGAAATGACTTCTCCATGCATTTTATGCATTGGTAAAAGCACTATGATGAAAAGTGTGATATGTTTTCAGGTATCTCCTATACTAATAGAGCCACATGCTCACCGGTTTGCCACATGATGTAGGCCTATGGACTGAACAAGAAACCACCAAAAATTTTAACCAGTCATCGTTCTCACAACACTGAGGACCAGTCATTCGAAATGACTTCTCCATGCATTTTATGCATTGGTAAAAGCACTATGATGAAAAGTGTGATATGTTTTCAGGTATCTCCTATACTAATAGAGCCACATGCTCACCGGTTTGCCACATGATGTAGGCCTATGGACTGAACAAGAAACCACCAAAAATTTTAACCAGTCATCGTTCTCACAACACTGAGGACCAGTCATTCGAAATGACTTCTCCATGCATTTTATGCATTGGTAAAAGCACTATGATGAAAAGTGTGATATGTTTTCAGGTATCTCCTATACTAATAGAGCCACATGCTCACCGGTTTGCCACATGATGTAGGCCTATGGACTGAACAAGAAACCACCAAAAATTTTAACCAGTCATCGTTCTCACAACACTGAGGACCAGTCATTCGAAATGACTTCTCCATGCATTTTATGCATTGGTAAAAGCACTATGATGAAAAGTGTGATATGTTTTCAGGTATCTCCTATACTAATAGAGCCACATGCTCACCGGTTTGCCACATGATGTAGGCCTATGGACTGAACAAGAAACCACCAAAAATTTTAACCAGTCATCGTTCTCACAACACTGAGGACCAGTCATTCGAAATGACTTCTCCATGCATTTTATGCATTGGTAAAAGCACTATGATGAAAAGTGTGATATGTTTTCAGGTATCTCCTATACTAATAGAGCCACATGCTCACCGGTTTGCCACATGATGTAGGCCTATGGACTGAACAAGAAACCACCAAAAATTTTAACCAGTCATCGTTCTCACAACACTGAGGACCAGTCATTCGAAATGACTTCTCCATGCATTTTATGCATTGGTAAAAGCACTATGATGAAAAGTGTGATATGTTTTCAGGTATCTCCTATACTAATAGAGCCACATGCTCACCGGTTTGCCACATGATGTAGGCCTATGGACTGAACAAGAAACCACCAAAAATTTTAACCAGTCATCGTTCTCACAACACTGAGGACCAGTCATTCGAAATGACTTCTCCATGCATTTTATGCATTGGTAAAAGCACTATGATGAAAAGTGTGATATGTTTTCAGGTATCTCCTATACTAATAGAGCCACATGCTCACCGGTTTGCCACATGATGTAGGCCTATGGACTGAACAAAGAAACCACCAAAAATTTTAACCAGTCATCGTTCTCACAACACTGAGGACCAGTCATTCGAAATGACTTCTCCATGCATTTTATGCATTGGTAAAAGCACTATGATGAAAAGTGTGATATGTTTTCAGGTATCTCCTATACTAATAGAGCCACATGCTCACCGGTTTGCCACATGATGTAGGCCTATGGACTGAACAAGAAACCACCAAAAATTTTAACCAGTCATCGTTCTCACAACACTGAGGACCAGTCATTCGAAATGACTTCTCCATGCATTTTATGCATTGGTAAAAGCACTATGATGAAAAGTGTGATATGTTTTCAGGTATTTCCTATACTAATAGAGCCACATGCTCACCGGTTTGCCACATGATGTAGGCCTATGGACTGAACAAGAAACCACCAAAAATTTTAACCAGTCATCGTTCTCACAACACTGAGGACCAGTCATTCGAAATGACTTCTCCATGCATTTTATGCATTGGTAAAAAGCACTATGATGAAAAGTGTGATATGTTTTCAGGTATCTCCTATACTAATAGAGCCACATGCCTCACCGGTTTGCCACATGATGTAGGCCTATGGAACTGAACAAGAAACCACCAAAAATTTTAACCAGTCATCGTT